>NC_072002.2:90628718-90761218 GCF_028885655.2 Pongo abelii | reverse complement strand
AGTGGGCCCTTGTTACCTTGTGAACTTTTTCTGATCATCCTGCCTTGGGTCACTGGGTCACTTGCGTCTGAGGACAGCACTAGTGTATACCATCCAGGCCTTCCCTGCCTTGCTGTATTCTAACTGATCATTCTGGTCAATACTCTTCTTCTTTGCATGGCCTGCAATATGTTGTAAAGATAAGATGTAAAGTCCAAGGACTGATTCCTAGGTCTACATTTCCAGTGCTTCCTTTCTTACATTTCTCAATTTTCCTTTACCCCCATCCCCCACTGATCTCCAGGTTGCTGTCCTACCTCCAAAGCCCACCACTGACCTGTGTCACTGTCAGTTTCTTCATCAACAAGTTGACACAAGTAATGTTTGACTCACCATAAGATTATGGCTCCAGACTGGGTAGTTATAAAGAGTAAGTTGAGGGGGCGTGTATTTTAACACATGGTTACAGAGGCAGCTCGGACAGCAGGTGTGGTGCTTAGATATAAGCCATTATGGTCCTACAAAAATCAAAATTGATGATGCTTAAGATAATCTTTGAAGAAACACTCCTCTTGCCTCTCATGTGATTCAACTCAGTATCATGCCCCTTTTTCTCTAAAGGGGATCTTTTCTCTATCTGCAGATAGTAAGTGAGAGAATCCCTGAGAGACCATAGAAACTCTTGAGTTTAATAAATGCACATTTTAGGCTGAGCGACACTATGACTTAAAGGTTAAGAGATTTGACCAAAGAGATCATTTTTATTTTTACTGTTGTTTTTCAGAAATTTCTACAATATGGTAAATGAATAATTATCCAATAACTCCCTGAATCTTTCTTATCACAGGTGGTATCAGAAGATTGTAGAGCTAAAAGAGAAAGGAAAGATTCTTGAAGTAGAATCTCTTGAGTCTGGGATGGGTTAAGGTGGCAGCAACATATCAAGGGAAGTCTGAAAAGGAGAAGAGCAGCTCATACTTAATCGTCTGAGCAGGGTCTTGGCACATAGAATAAGTCAGCTGCCCAATTTTCAGCCATACTTCCTGTCGTCTTTTTGGCCGAAGCAGAATCGAATCTTGTTCACCTTCCAGCAGCCCTGTCTTTTAAGATTGGGGGGTGGTGCAGGTGGTTTTTGGCTTAAGAAAAATCAACCATTATCACCTAATTCTAGTCATCATGATTGACTTAGGCCTAGGCAATGAGACCATCCTGGCTATTATAAGTTGGGTGGGGCTTCACCTTGCTCCCAAAAAGGGGGCACAAGCAGAGACCCTCTACTCATATGCCCCTGATGCTTCCATCTGCACGTGTTGCCTCGCTCTGCAAGGACCATCCAGGGACCAAGTCCACAAGCTGAGGATTTCAGAGCAGAAAGATCTGGAAGAACCTGGATCCTCAATGATGTTGTGAAACCACCCTTAGGCGCAGTCGTAGATATCATTACTGCTTGGGATACTTCAGTTCCATCTTCCATTATTTGTAGCCAAAAGCAACCTAAATGATGCTGGTTTAGAGATGGAACCAAAAAAACAGGGCTAAGTAATAAAGATGGGGAGGAGAAAGAGTTCAAGTTAGAGAGCACAAGTTGATAGGGGCTCTTGAAGCACACAGAGTAACAGAAAGAACAGAAAAGCAAGGACAGAGTGAGGACAGATTGTGAAATCTCCACGTGGTGCCCTGAACAGATCTCCCTAGTCTGCGGGCTTGGAACTCCCTGGAGATTGTTGCAGAGGGCCTGCAAAAGGAAGCAAGCACGATTCTTGGTCTTATCTTAGACATGGTGACACATGCAGAAACATGCAACTGTATCACCCCAGAAACAAACTCTGCACTTCCAATTTGTAAAAGTATTAATGCAAGATTTCCACATAACGAAAAAAGGCTCATCAGGATAAAATGGTAGATTGGAAAGAGAAAAATAGCTCCTTATTTGTAATTGGTTTGGGCAAACATTGTGAAAGAGGTAAATTTCCCAAAGCTCCCTAGAAAGGAGGCACACTTTCTCCCATTTGCTATGTATTCCTCTGTTGCAGATGACAAACTCCTATGAGGTATACAGGTGTCTTCAATTTGTTGCATGTAGTATCCAACATAAAGATGTGTAATGTAACAGAGCCCACTCTCCCTAAGTATCGTGCTTGTTTTTCCATTTACCAATGGTGACTGGACCAAAACCCATTGATTTCTGGCTTTTCTTCATTTACTTACCCTGTTCTGACAACAGCTTGCTAGCCTTACACAGGGTAAGCAATGAATGATAACTAAAGAATGAGTATCAGACACCTCTTCTGCAGTGCCGCATACCACAATGGGGTCTATTTCTTGACATTAAATCTTAAAACTGACAGTATTTACTAAGAATACTACTGGGGCTCCCAAAGAGGCATGGACAGCAAGATTTCCTCAGGGACAGAGATGGAGGATTTGCCTCTAGCTTTTCTACAAGGTGCAGGTGTAAGGTAAGAAGGTGTTTCCAGGTGAAGCTTCAGCTGGCGGAAGGTGAGCAGCGCAGCAAGAAATGAGCTATACCCACACACATGCACTTAGAAACATAACCTGAACCTATGATGAGCCTTTTCTCTCATGATTTTATGTAGAGAAACCTGATTGTGGAGTGGCTCAGATTTCCAGTCACTGTATTTATTCTAGAATATACACAATGAAATACATTAGCAGATACTCTTCCTCTGTTCTCTTTACAAGAATGTGCTGAATCTAAGAGAAGTTATGGAAAGTTTTGTCTGGGATAGAATAAAATGTCCTATTTGCTTTAGAAATTGAGGGCAGAACTGTAGCTACTATTGTATATTTCAATACTTTGAGCCAGTCTTAACATCCCATGACTTCCATGTCCTATGTGGTTTTCCATTAACAAAACCCTACGTGACCTCATAAGACAAGAGTTATGGAGAAAAATGGTTGTTCAGGAAGGAGAAAATGTGCCTTTTCCCCCCACCTCTGGTCGTTACCATGTGTGTGACCTTAAACAGGTCATTTAACCTCTTAGTACTGCATGAATTCACAATCTCAAATCTACTTCTCAAGAAAAGTTGCTCTTCTTTTTGTTTTCTTTTCTTAAAATCAAGCTGAGTTTAACAAAAAGAACTATCCTGGCAAGAAATCTCCCACTGGGCTTCTTTTCCCACCACTCAATGATTGTTTAAGAGTCACCACTAGCATCAGGTCCCCTGGTTTGCCCTTGAGAGATGCAATGACCAGCTGATGCATTCCTTCAGAATGCTTTACTTTGTTGCTTCTGGGCGTAGCAGGGACACAGGACACTTCAAGAAGTTTAAGAAACCTAGCATCCAGAGCCTAACCACCACCACCCTGAGTTCTTACCCCTTCCTGGAGTAATGCCAGGAACCCAGGAGATAACCAGCCATGACTCTCTGTGGCTGCACAAGGCTTCACCTCCTCTCTGCCTGGGAAACACTCTGTTCTTCTCTGGCTTCCTTCGAAGGCCTTATCTCTCTTCCCTTCCCTCGTGCACATCCTCAGAAAAGGCAGGACAAGAGGCCTCTACACAATTTGGTCTTCCATCTCCACCTGCCCTTTCTCTGCTAGAAAGAAAATTCAACCAGGGCAGGGGTTTTGATCTTTGCCCGGAGTAGTACCTAATACATAATAATATTCAATGAATAGGTGTACACAAACGAATGAATGAAGAGGAATGGCAACATAGGGTAACAATGCCCAAAGGTATTCTAGGATGTTTACAAGGAATGTCAGGATGACTAAAAATTATAATGGCTCTTCTCATGTCATTCTGCACACTGCTTAGACTTCTTAGATACACACACACACACACACACACACATGCACACACACACACAAGAACACAAGACGTACTTGGTTATGTGTCCATCTCCCTCTACTGCTACTTGGCAGTCACAAAAGAGTTAAAAACATAATAAATGGAGTCTTTTTGGACAAACTCTTCAGGTTTTAAGGCATTTTAGTGTACATTATCACTTAATCACCACAACAAAATTTGTGGAAGTTGTTATTCTCATAGTACAGAGGAAACGGATACCCAGGGACGTGAACCACTGGCTCAGGGTACCTGAAAGAGGCAGGAGCAGAGACAGATGTGACGCTAACCAGGGTTCCTTCTATTACTCCACCACTATTTCAAAACAACTTTAAAAAGCTCACACTTCCTCCTTACCTAAGGGAGCATGTCAAACTTTCTAGCTCAGCACAGAGCAAGGAAAGCATGTGAGATACTTAAACTATGAAAAAATTCAAATTTTCTCCAAATCTTGCTCTGACAACAACTGCATAGGCAAATATGATGTGCTTAATGGAATTTACAATGTGTTTTCCAAATTTCAATACCAAGTCCTAGGGAGTACAGATTATGTATGAACATGAATATTTGTAGCATTTTTACTCTCCCATATTTCCAAGTATGATTTTTATTGTTTGTTATGTATTAAACTTTTGAATACCCAAGTGGTTTGTAAAAAGCTTTTATTAAAAATCCCAACTTTTGGATGGATAGCCAAATTGAATCTGAACCCTGAAACAGCTGAGCCATAAGATGAGTTATTTTCTCACACAATCTCATTGAATATACAGGGAGTTCTATTTTCTAGAAGGCAATTTTAGTGAAATGCTCAGGAACCAGCATTCTTTAATTATCTTCGCATTGTCCTGCCGAAAGGGACGTGATTAGGGTAGTAGGTAGAAGGAAAGAAGGAAAATGGTTGGAAGCAAAATTTAATAAGAAAAGAGACTGTTTCTAATTCTTTATTGAAACAGTCTACGTATGAATAACGAATGAATCACAACAAAAAAGAAAGAAAAGTAGAGCAGCACAAGGAGGAGAAGGGAAGGAGAGTACAGGCAAACGGAGGAGAGCGCAGGAAGAGTTTCTCTTCAGCACTTGCCTAGGGCCCAGCTTAGGAAAAAAAAACAGAACAAGGCAAACGCCATCCCTTCCCTTGCATTCCTGGAATCATGTTCTAAGAAACCAAGCCAAGGAAGAAAGGGAGGGAGAAAGAGGGCACGGGTAGGGAGGGAGGAAGGAGATTACAGAGAGGGTTAGGAAGGAATTCAAGGATGAAGGGAAAGATGGCTGGAGGGAGGAAGGCTGATTTGGAGACCGCTGTAACTTCACTATAACTTCACGTGCTTTTTACCCCTCTGGAAAGATGAGGTGCTTTTCATGAAGCAAGTGAGAATTTTATGAAACCAGTGTACACTTTCCAACATATTGGCTATTGGGCTGAAATTTATAAAGCTTTCTAGTAATACATGCACTGTTTTGATGAGAAAAAAATAATTGGAGTGGTTAAACCTCCATATTTCTCAGATCATAGAGCCAAGGCATCTAGGGTGACCCCACCTGTTCTCCTCAGAGCTGGATTCTCCTCATCTTCCCAGTTTCTTAGAGTCTTCCTGTACCACCTTTTCCACAGACCCCTGTTGATGCTCACTTAGGGGCAGCCACCCCTAGTTCGTTTGTCTCCATTCCATCATTTTATTTTTCCTGCCCAAGGACCTTGATTTCCAAGTATTTTGAGCTTTTTTTTTAAGTATGTTTCTCCTGTTAGAATGAAAGATTTCTGAAAACAGAACTAGGTTTGTTTCATGTATTGTTTCCGAAGTGCCTAATAAAATGCCTGGCATATATTAACCACTGGACAACTCATATGAATTCCTAAAACAATTCATAGATTGTCTTATATATTATGACATTTCTCAGAGAATATTGGCCACACAAGAAAAATTACACATCTAAAGTTAAAAGAACCCTTTCCCCTTTTTGTATTATCATTGTTCTATTAGCAACACACCTCATGGAAAGGAGAATGAATGAGGACTTACCTTTCTATCCCTATGTCCATCTCAGAAGGCACTTACACACTAAAGAAAGGAAAGAAAGAAAGAAAGAAAAATGAAGTGTGAGAGAGGAAGAGAAAAGGAAAAGAAAGGCTTAAGGTAATTAGAATACCATGAAAGAGCAAATCAAATTTACAAAATACTTACAAGGTATAAGATACACTAGAAAATGGAATAGTATTTTTAAAGTGCTATTAGAAAAATATGCCAACTTAAAATTCTGTACCCACCTAAAATATTATATATAATTAAGGAGAAAACATTTTTACACATGCAAAGACTAAGACATTCTACTACTCACAGACTCACTGGAAGAACTACTAAAGGATGAACTTCAGACAGTGTGAAATTGAATCCAAATAATGAAGAGAAATGCATACAGCAGAGGCACACAAATAAATTGGTCAACATATTGACAAATCTAAATAAATATTGGCAGTAAAAAATAATGATATCTAATCTGACACAGTAAACATAAGATAGAACTAAAATACTGAAAGCAAAAATATGAGAGAGGAAAGATGGCAGCTAAGAGTTAAAGCTTTCTAAGTTTCTTCATCTTGTTCAGAAGAAGAGTAAATAAATAATTAACTTTAAATTCTGATAACTCAATTTCACTTCTGCTGTTTTATGGCTGACATATATCTGGGGCAAATAAGACAAAATTTTAGCCTGTCTTAATGCTTATTATATTGTATTATGGGTGTTTATTATATTGTCCCTGTACTTTTTTCTATTTCGAATTTCATATAATTAGAAAAAAATCCTTTGCACATTAATTGAAAGGCAAATTAAGTCTTCCAGACAATTATTTCACACCTTCCTCCCTCCACAAACTTTCAACACCTCCTCTTCCACTCTCTCAGCGATGACCTTGTTTCTTGCTCCACTGAGAAATTGAAGTGGCCGGAGGAGCTCATGCGCAGACTCTCCCCGGCACCCCCTTGCCCTCCAGCACGTGCACCTGGCTGCTTGGGAGGTGCCGGCTCCATGCCCCCGTTCAAACCTGTCCTCTGCTTCTCAACTGGACGTGTGCTCCCTTGCCTACTCAGGGCAACACTCCAGTGCCGGAATGCTCCTCATTCTTCTGCGTCCTTCCCCCAAACACGACAGCATGCCATTATTTCTCGCATTCAAAACAAAACCAACAATGACTTCCTCTTGTCCACACCTCCCCACCTGCCTCTGCCCCATTAACTCTTCTGCCTTTTGCAGTAAAACTCTGTGACATAATTGTCTGTGCTTCCCACCTGGATAGACCTCCCACATTCATTTTTGGATGCACCGCGATCAGCTGAACATCCCCACCCCTCCACGACCCCTGCTCTCCCCGGGGCCACAAGGACTCCACCTGGCGATGTCTAAATCTCAACCCAGTCCTCATCTAACTTGGCCTCCTGGATGCCAGGGCCCAGTCCCTCTCCCCTATTCTCTATCTTCTCTTGCAGCCCGGATGGTCCCCAGTCTCACGACTTTGCACATCAGCTTTAAATATATCCATGGATAGCTCCAATCCAGAACTCTCCTGGGTTCCTGAATTATACATGCAGCTGCCTCCTTGATATCCATCCACGCTTGGTGTCGCCTGAGTGTCCGAAAGCTGCCATGACAAATTACTGCCAACCAAGTGGCTTAAAACAACAGAGATTTTTTTCTCTCACCGCCTGGAGAGCAAAAGCCTGAAATCAAGGTGTTGGCAGGGCCACCCTCACCCGAGGGCTCTTGAGAAGGATCTGCCCCATACGTCTCTCCCAATTTCTGAAGTTGCTGGCAACCCTGGACGTGCCCTGCCTGTAGATATCACTCTACTCTCTGCCTCAATTGCCACATAGCCTTTCTCTGTTCTTCCTCACCTTCTAGGCATTCCTGCCTTGTATAAGGACACCAGTAACATTAGGCGAGTGCCCACCCACCCTCATCAAGTATGTCTTCCTTTAACTTAATGACAGCTGAAAGGCCCTGCTTCAAAAGAAGGCCAATCCACAGGCACCTGCGATAAGGGCTTGAATGTGTCTTCCTGGGGACACTATTCAACCTGCAACATATGTCTACTAGACACTGCAAATTTAGCACGTCTAAACTGAGATTCTGAGCTTCCCAATCCAAGCACATTCCCTTGGCAAATCCGCTTCCCATTTGATACCACGCCTGCCTTATGAGTCACCCAGATCAAAACTCTTGGAGTCTTCTTCCACTCCTCTTTCCTCATGTCCCATACCCAATCTCTCTCTATATATATTTCACCAGGATTTCTATAATACAATAGTACATGAATTATTTATGTATTACACACATATGAATTTTTAGATATATTACATATTAGTATTATATATTATATGATATTATACTTATTGATTAGATATATATTACATGTTACATATATGGATTGCACATCTACTGCATATTAAATATACATGCATTTTATAGATATTGTATAGAGAGTGCATTTATATAGATATTTATACATGCGCACACATGCATCCTGTGTTTAACTCCTCCTTACCACCCCCATTGTCACTACCCTGATTCAAGGCACCACACATTTTAATTCTTACCAAATGTCTCATTGTATCCCTGTTCTGTATACTGCACTGTATATAGCCAGTCTCCTAATGGTCGATTTCCCCACCATATTTTCACTATTATAAACAGCACCACAATGCTCATCCTCACGCAAGCATTTATGTGACCCTAAGCAGTTATTTCCTCCGAGCCAAATCCTAGAAGTTGGGTGCACAGTCAAAGGCAAGCACATTTTGCAATTTGTTTGATCTCACTCAATTACCTTCAGATAAGTTGAATGAACTGGAGCACCTTTTGCATGCTTCATAATTCATAGCAAAAATGAACCTTCTTGGTCTTGACTTTTGAGGAAAAGTAAGCCATTTGCTTCCTAGATTTACTATTAAACTAATATGTGTTGTGTGCCCACCATGCGCCAGACACTGTTTAGACATAAGTCCTGCTCTCATGGAGCTTAATGTTTAGTTGGGAGGACAAACTATAAATGATAACCATAGAAACAATAGGCCTATATAGTGTATTAGTCAGAAGGTGATGTTCACCATGGAAAGGGGCAGCAGGTGAGGGAGCCAGGCATGCGGTGAGGCACAGGTTGCCCTTCTGGATGAGAAGGTCGGGGCAGGCTCACTGGGAAGCTGATGATGGAGCAGAGGCTGAAGGAGAAGGGCTTGGCCTTGCAGCCGTCTGTAAGGGGCACATTCCAGGCAGAGGAAACACCAGGGCAAGCCCCGAGGAATGAGCATCCCTGGCACCATCAAGGAAGAGCCAGGGACCAGCGAGGCTGGAGCTGAGGGGCGAGGGAGGAGCAGAAGAAAGTGAAGGCCAAGAGGTCACTGCCCTCCGTGGCCAGTTCTTGGAGGCCTGGTGAGCGACAAAGGGATCTTCACTTTTCCTCTGAGAGACAGGAGGGCGAGGAGCAGAGGAGTGCAATCACGTGACCTGGTCCACCTGCAGAACTGTGCAAGGAAGCAAAGGTGAGGGCAAGGACAGCTGAGGCAATGGCATCTCCTGACCTGCCAGTGACCGCTGCACACAGCAGTCTCGGTCACCTGACTCACTTCCTAACGCTCTTCTATGCCAATAACCCCCATGTCACTAAGCACAAAGGACAGTGTTCACTGGGCTCTTCTTGCTGTCCTCCAGCAATGTTTGTCAATGTTGCCACACCCCCGTTCTGAGGCTGCCTCTCCCCTAGCCACGTGGCTTCTAGGGACCGTCCTCCCTGGGCTCTCCTTTTCCTCCCGTCCACTCCGCAGCCTGCTGTCCAGGCTTGGGTTTCCCTAGTTGGCTACTAAATGCTTGAGTTCTTCACAAGACGGTCTTTGAATATCTGCTCCTTCTCAGCAATCATACCTAGCCTGAGGCTTGAATAGCTACTAATAATTTTTAAATATCATCTAACTCCAGCACAAACTATTCCTCAGAGCTCCAGTCCCCCAATCCAGCTGTCACACGGCCACGCCACATGGAAGCAGAGGGCCCCTGGAACAAGCCCTGAGTGCACTCCTCAGCTTCTGCCTACAAACCCGGTCTTCATGCATTTCCTGTTAGCATATGACCCACCGGCCGTGCAGTCGTTCAAGTCAGCACACGGATGACTTTTAACACCTCTTCTCCAATACGCTACCACGTCTGCCCATTTTTCTTCCCATGTATCTTGCATCTGTCATTGGTTCTCATTTCTACCATCAGCTTCCAAATCCTACAATGTCATCATCACCTGCCTTTGTCTGCATCGTGCCTGCCTCCACCCTCCCTGTATGCTTAGATAATAGCTTGATGTCTTCCTGTTGCTTAAACATCACAATCCTGGAGAGCCCTGACTGGCCTTGCCATTGTCCAATTTCCAGCCTCATTTTCCACTCCTCTCCCCCTTGCTGGGTCTACTCTAGCCTCTCTGCCTTTTCTCCAGGCTCCAGCCTTGGCCAGCTCCCGCCTGCCATGTGCCTTAGTGTGTATTTTCCCTTCCCTTAGAGGCTGTGCCTCCCCATCTACCCAGCTAGCTTGCCTTCTCCTTTGATCTCAAGCCTAGCTTAGATAATATTGTTTTGTGTTACTGTGGAACATCCCCCATTTCTTGTGGCTCTTAATTTACTTTTTAATGATAGCCACATGTTCGTAATTAGCTGATCAACGTATGGCTCCTATGAAGACCGGGTTACTTCATGACAGTGGGGCCTATGCTGTGTGTGGGTTTGCTTGCAACTTTATTCCCAGAGCTTTATGGTGCCTGATCATGACAGGTGATCAATAAATATGTGTTCATTGAATCAATCAATTTCTATGTGTAGATACATAGATGGAGATTTCTTAAATGATATCCACCAAAATGTTGAAAGTAACTGATTAGATTTAAGTTGCTCCTAATATTATTTTATGTCCTGTATTTTATTGTTTGAAAGTTTTAGAGTAAGCAGGATATCATTTTTATAAAAACAATAAGATGATTTTCAAAAACTAATAAATCAATTAAATGGCATGTATTCAGGTAGTCGATGGAGGAGTTAGGGAGTTGGGTGAGTAGAGAAGAATATGTACTTTGATCTACTTTTAACCAATAAAAGCAGCACAAAAATTTACTGCTGTCCCTCAGTTCATCCCTGCTCCACTAACTCTGTTTTGGAGCTGACAAAAGGGAGAAAGACAACACAACATGAAGGGACTTACCTAATTATGTGCCCCAGCACTGGGCAGTTGAGAGCTTCTTCCTTGACTGGACACCCCGCTGTCAGTCCTGGAGGCTCTCCAGGTGCTTCCTCTCTTCCTTCCACAGCTGTGGGTGTGGCTGCAAAACTTGGGAGGCTGCTACACCCACACCTCTTGAGTTTCCCCTACCGATCCTGTTTCCTCAAGCACATACGCACACGTGTGCACATGCATACATGCACACACATACACATACATACACACACCAATGTTCCCTGCCTTCTGCCCATCAAATGCCTGGGATAGTCCCCTATGAAGCAGTCTCAGCTGCCAGAGCTACGGGAACATGCCTACCTTGTGGTCATGTTAAAAACATGGGGCTCTGTTCTAACCCTGGCTATGGAGGCCTGAATTGCCATGTGTGGGGAGCCCCTGGAGATGTTTTTGTTGTCTCACAATCAGGAAAGCATCCTCAGAACAAAGTGCCCTCCTTCCCCTTTTGAACACGGCTACAGGAGTACAGGATGCTTCAGCCATGATGGCCACTTTGTGACCAAAGCTGACAAGCCTAAGGGCCAAGCTAACTAGGTGGAGATTGCTGAGTGCAGGGAAGGAAAGAAAAACTCTGGGTCCCTGACAGCATCGTTGTGCTCCTGAGCCAAACCTCACACTGTTTATTTACTGATTCCTTATAAGGTGGGATCATAAACCCCATTTCTTGAGTCCCTTTCAGTTTGGAGGACTGTTATCTGTAGTTGAAACCTCCTCTGTCAGACACCAGATTCCCGTGAATTGCCTGCACATGCCACTTCCACGAATGCACCCCATCACATGCGCTGTGCTTGCCCTGCAGGACTACGGGGCCCACATCTTACCATTCATGTCAACTACTGGATGCGTAGCAGGGTGTCTGCAACACAGCGACAGCTCCATGGATAATGAATAAAACTGGACAAATACATCTATAGGTGAATGGATATGAGCACTGTCCTTAGTGCACAAAACAGCCACAGTGTTCTGTAGTGGCGAATATTTCTCTGTAAGGTTTAAGTGGAAGGAAAGAGAAGAAGGACACCAATCAGAGGCAGCAGTGGTTATGGAGTCCTGGGTGGGGGATCGTGGTAGGGCCCATGATTTAGCAGCTTTATGCTGGGACAATGTTTCAGAAAGGAGAGCTGAGGCCAAGCCAAGACCACTGTGAGGCTGAGTCTAGGGAAAATGGACTGATCCAAACTGGGGTTCGTAACCAAAAATGCAAAATCTCCATCCGTGGGCTTCTGGGATGGGTAGGGGAGTGGGACTAGTGGTTGTCAGCATCAGAGCAGCAGCAGGCAAAAACCCAAACCCTGGGAGAAGAGACTTATAGGAAGCGAGTTAGTTAGTGTTTGACTTGCTAGCCTTCTCAGGTTTATTCAGGGAAGCTGGCCAAGGAGGCCTAGACTAGGCCAAGGTTTCCAAGGATGGCTTCACGAGGCCTCCTAGGAGCAGGGAGCAGGGACGAATGATGGTCAGGTCACCAGAATATACCCAATGCTGGGCATGGAACACCAGGCTTTTCCCAGTCACCATTTTACAGCAGAGCAGGAGGGACAAGAAGGGACAGGCCAGCACTCCGGGGTCTTGGAAGGACTCTAAAGTTGCCAGGCAGGAGGACCTCAGCTGATCCATACCCTGGGCTTGTACTCACAGGAGACCTGTGCTCCACCACCCCTTGCTGGCCACTCTCTGCACCAGAGCCTGGAGGGCACTGTGATAAGTGGGGTCCCAGTCTCTCTGTTGGACATTCAGGAATTTGTTGAGAACAGCTTATTTTTCCACTGCCAAGGCTACAGAGAAAGGAGCGGGCAGGCAGGTCTGTGTGCAGTCATGTTCGCCTGGAAACACAATCACAGATGGAGGTTGAATGGCACCATAGGACCAGGGCAGTGCAGGCTCCCAGGTACCAGCCTGGGATGCAGACCACTGAGATCTGGGGAAAAATGGACGTTCTATGTGTCAAACAAGTGGCTTCTGTATAAGCATCTAGAGCAGTAAGATTGCCCACATCCGGAGGGGAAGTTCAAAGAAAAAATGCCTCCGGTTTGCTCTCAGAAGACACTGATTTCTGTCTAGTTTACCCATCCCACCCTTTCCAAGGGCTTAATGTTGGGAAAGCATTCCCTTCAGGTAACCACTGTGTAGGAATAAAGAGAAGGTGAGAAGGCCCTGAGCTAAGTCACCATGATGTAGAGACGACTTTTAACTCTGTGCGTTTGAATCTTTCTTCCACGTCTCACCATCAACCCAAGTAGTTAAGGTGGTAAATTCATGGGTTGTGGATTGCAAGTTGTAGAAATTTTTCCACTCATAAAATACAGCATACAAGGGTTATAAACACACAATACAGATTATCAGACTATAAAAAGGCATAACAATGCGATATGATTCATTGCTGGCATGGGTGCAATACTGTGCTGGAAGATTAAAGACTATGTGACTTAAATAACTTTTATTGTAATGCTTTCAACAGATCTCCTAACAGGGAAAGCAAACGGGCTCTGCCCAGTGATATGACTGGTGAGTAGGACCCAGCACAATTCCCCGGACCCCCATTCATCTCTCCAGTCTAGCTGAGATGGTTCCACTTTGGTGAGTGTTTTGCAACCAGACCAGGCAGCTTCTAGGTTTCGCGATAATATACCAGTCTCCTAGGATGTGCTATCGTTGGGCTAAATATAGCACGTGTCCTCAAAATAGTGCCATTGATGGTGAGTAATAGCCCCATTCCTCCTCCCGGTCTCTTGCACAGGCTCTCTTGGATTTGGTCCAGGAATTAATTTGTGCTAATCTGGTCCCAAAATAAATAACTTTTGTCTCTCTACGTTGCCCTGGGTTTCACAGGGAGCAAGATGCAGCCCCGACAACAGGCGCTCAGTGCAGGACGGAGGAGAGACCCACTCGGTGCATCTACAATTCAAAGCAGCGATGAGGGCTGAAGTCATCAATCTGTCCCAGTGCTCTCATCCGGGCTGGGCGAGAGCCGGCGCTTCCAGCACTGTTTCTCCCAAAGAAGATTTGAAGCAGTGACAAGTGGAGAGTCCTGTCGTCCTTCCTCCTTGGGCCTCGCGCAGAGGTGGCTGGCAGAGTGCACCATTAGGATAGAGATGCCCCGTGTCTGTGCCGCCATGGCCTGTCTGTCCCACGCTCCTGAACTGGCTGAGCTGCTGTGCGGGGCAACGCTGAGTTCCTGAGATTTGTTGGCAGCCTCCTGCTCTTTGTTCTCCAGAATGTGAAAACAGTGTAAATAGCAGCATCTGCAACTGCTCCTGCTGCTCTGACCGCCAGCCAAATGCTTTTTCTTTTTTTCCCTCACTCTCCCTGTCGAGCCGTCCACATGCTGCACACAGGCATGAGCTGCAGAGCGGGGTGCAGCCTGGAAACCCCAGGAATGCTGGGGAGACACAGGGCAAGGGGGCCCAGGGAGGGCAGTGGGTTTCGCCGCTCCTGGTGAAATGACAAGCTCCATGCACGGCATGGGTGTTGACGGGGTTTGTAGATGACATGTACGAAATGCATTTTTGCCACCCCCAACAGCTGAAAAAGAGCCCATGCCTCATTCCTCAACAGCTGCAGTCACCTCAGCTGAGTTGCATGCTTTGGAATTTCTTAAAAGAGAATTATTCTTACTCATTGGTCCTCTGACTACTGAAACGTGCCCTGGAAAGTGAGTAACTCGAGGAATTCTGCTCCTGTCGGCAGCCAGGGGATTTCATATTTTGTCCAGATCTTTCTGTGCAGCCAGATCCAAAGTGTTCGTTTTTCTTGGATATTATAACTTCCTTTCTCTGTCTCCTGTCTCTGTTCATTGATTTTTTTTAAAAAAGGTTGTTATTTTCTCTACGTCAAAAGAATCTGCACCTTTTTCCTATCTGAGTGGCGGATGTTCCTGGGCTGTGAAATATAAATATCCTAAAGTTTTCAAAGTCCTGATCGACATTAATGCCATCTTGATTTTGGAAATGTGTCAGGGCTAGTACTATTGCTTATATTATTATGACTTCCGCATTATCATCCTGAGTCTTGCTCCAGGACAGCCTTAGCATAAAAATATAGAATTCCCAACTATATTTATCTCTTTTAAAAATATGTATCTTTCTAACACATATCAAGCCAAGGATATAAAATACTTGTCTCTGAGGAGTAGCCTGTAGTTGTATTTAAAAAATACACACCCATAACCCTTGGGCGCATTAGAAAATGCTGCACGTTGATGGAGCATGTGTGCAGAAAATGGTTCTCCTGTTCTATAGTCATTAAAGGCTGAAACTGACATAGATCTGAAATGTTCTAGGACTAAAGCAATCAGGGTATATTTCCAAACTGATAGTAAATGATAGTCTTCACAATTCAAGAAAGCAAATACAGGCTGTTTTGTTAAATTCCTTTTGTTTTTTAAATCTACATAATTTACTACAGCTTTGCCATCCCAAGCAAATGTAGGTTTGAATTTTCATGGCCTAGACTTCATAAGGGTGGAAATTAGAAAGATCTAAAGTGATTTTTTTTTTTTTTTTTTGGTTAGTTATCAAGCAGTTAGGAAAACGCTGGGGACAATAAAGTTGAGGGAAAAAAGTCATAAGAGAAATAAGGCCAGGAAAGTTCCTGATGCACGTAGCCTGAGGCCTCTCACAGCAAGGTCTCGAAGGCGCGACAGCTGGTCTCTGACCCTTCCCTGTCAATTCCTGCTGCACGAGGAAACCCTGCAGCAAGCTGTCCATGGATCCATGGATCACAACTGCATCATCAGACCTGTGAGCCACAGCTCGGCTCCTGACATAGGGGCCCTCGCAGCGCCCTGTGAGGAGGGGATTCTGCCCCAGGCTGACCAGGAGGATCGCATTGAGCAACATACCACTTCCCTCTCAGGTTTTCTTGCTCCCATGCACAATGTTCATGGACGTCCCCCTGGGGAGTGAGTCCTGAGCAGGGGAATTCTTTCATTGCCTGGAACTTCGCACCTGCTCAGAACACCGTCCACGCTGCATGTCCACCTGGGAAGCGAGTCCTGAGCAGGGGAATTCTTTCATTGCCTGGAACTTCAATCCTGCTCAGAACGCCATCCATGCTGCATGTCTGCCTGTCGTGAGACATGGCCCCGGGACTTGCCAGCCTCAGCCCACAGAGTCCACCGTGCACTTTGTGCCGCTCACTCCTCTTCCGGGAGATGTCAGTGGGATACTGGGAGTAGAACTAGAGTCCTAGATTTCAGAGACCCCAATCATCAATGACATCATTCAAAAACACTTACTGCTACTTAGCTTGAAACATTTTTCCAAGCTTGTTTTACTAAATTTAATTAAGAAAGAAAGAGAAAGAGGAGAAGAACTTCACAAATCAGCTTGTGTGGGAATCTATATGTTCCTGGTGTGGTTCTCCACAGGAGGCAATGCCTCTACCCCCTCAATGGTGATATGCCCATGGGCATTTCTGATGATTTCTCAGCAAATCAGATCATCATGTGCCAAGCCAGTGAATTCTCACCCAGTCAAAACTAAAGACAGAGAAGCCATTAGTCTAAGTCTGTGTGGACAGAGTAGGCTCTGCCTGTAGAAATGACTTGTTTTAGAGGAAAATATGCACCCTAGAACAGGTAGGACGGTGGTGGGAGCATGTGAAGGCAGTGAGTGAAGGGAGCATGTGAGGTGACGAATGCCAATCCACAGGGATACTGCATGCTGTTCATGAGAAGAAGAAAAGAAAGGGGATAAAGACTTTGGAGAAACTGAGAAATCTTGCCCAGCTTTAGGCCACATCTCAAGACACTTCTTCCTTGGAGCCCTTCTGGACATTGTTCATTCCCTAGGCATCCCGTCCAGACCTGGACTCTGAAGTCCTTGTGGTCCCACTGCACTTGTTCATACACTGCTCACATGTGTACTTCATGCCATTCCAAAGGGGCAGCCCCTTAGGCAGGGACTCTACCTTCCCACCTCTGTAATCCCAGGGGACCCTCACTCAGTACTTACCCTGTGGAGGCTACTCAGTAATGTTGGCTGAAGTGGACAATAATTTAGAATAATGTAAAGAAGTTTTATATTATAAAATATAGAAATCCTCAAATAGAGACACTAATAAACATTTCAAAAGGGAGTTCTGAAATATCATCACTCATTGTGGATCATAATTCTAGGTATTAGCATGTGCCTCCAGCCCACTCACTAAATTCTTGCACCTGTACCCCAAAGACCTCTTCCCTCCTCCTCGGTTCTGGGAATACAGAACAGAAAAAGAAAGAAAATGCGATGGTTGGCATGTGTTCCCTCCAAAATTCAGGTGTTGAAATTAAATGGCCTCTCTGATGGTATTAGGAGGTGGGGCTTTTAAGAGGTGATCAGGCCATGTGAGCTTCTTGCCTCGTGAATGACATTAAGACCCTTATAAAAGAGGCTGCAGGCAGTGTTTGGCTCACTTTCTCTTCTTCATTCCTTGCCTGCAGAGGAGGGGCAACAAGGGCAACAAGGCGACATCTTGGAAGCACAGATCATCCCCATCAGACAGCTGAACCTAGTGGTTCTTTGATCTTTGGACGTCCTAGCCTCCAGAGCTGTAAGAAAATAAATCTCTGTTTGTTAAAAATTATTCAGTCTCAGGTATTTTGCTATAACAGCACAAATGGACTAAGACACACTGAGACACTGGCAGCGCTGCATGACAGAGGATCAGATGCAGTCTGGCAAAGAGAGGTTCCTCTGCCCCCAGAGGCTGGAAAGCAGCGCCAGCTGGTGAGAGAGACCATGTGGTCCCTAGGGAAGAATGAAGGCCTGGGAGAGCTCCAGGGGAAAGGAGTTTCCACCAGGAGTACCTGGGGGCTGGAAAGAAGCCAAGTCATTACCCAACAGACAAGGCTATGCTGCTGTCCAGAAACAGCCACCAGTCACTCGCATCATCAGCCATGCACTCACAGAGAGTCAGGTTTGAGTACACTCATCAGGGCTCTGGGCCTGTCTAGCACAGCCTTCCAGTGTCCTCTCAAGGAGACAAGCTACTGTCTTGGCCCCATCAGCATCTGGACCGTGCTCAGCACAGACTCCCAGGGCACCCTCCCAAGAGGACAACATACTGTCCCAGGTCCTGGAAATTATTAAGTCCCGGAAATGAAGTTAAGGGACTTGGATATTGTATTAGTCCGTTCTCACACTGCTATAAAGAACCTGAGACTGGGTAATTTAGGGGGAAAAAAAAGGTTTAATTGACTCACAGTCCTGCAGGCTATACAGGAAGCATGGCTGGAGAAGTCTCAGGAAACTTACATTCATGGTGGAAGGGCAAAGGGGAAGCAAGCACCTTCTGCACATGGTGGCAGGAGAGAGAAAGAGAGAGAGAGAGCAAAGGGAGAAGTGCCACACACTTTTAAACCGTCAGGTCTCATGAGAACTCACTCACTGTCATCAGAATAGCATGGAGGAAATCTGCCCCCATGAACAAATCACTTCCCATGAGGTCCCTCCCCCAACATTGGGATTACAATTCCACATGAGATTCGAGTGGGGACACAGAGCCGAACCACATCAGTTATCTTATTATCTCAAAGCTGAGTGAAGGGAAGGCTCAGCCAAACAAAGATGGGGCCAAATGGGACAGCCTTATAGTTACATACCCTGACATCACTCTGTTATGAGAGGCCAATCGAGCAGGCTCTACAGTCTGGACAGATTTCTCTACATATGAAATTTCTTTGGTATTTATTCTATGAAGTCATATGTTTTGTATGCTTATATGTATATATAATAAATATAATGTTTGTAGGGTTTTTTCCCTCAAAAATCTTTGTGTAAAATTAAATCTCCAGGAAGATGCACCATTTTTGTCTTGTAGCTGGAGTACCCTCTCTTCCAACTCCTCCTTCCACAGAAACATCTGTAGGGAAAGAGAATATAGAGCCCTGGAATACAGCTCAAAAGAGGCTCAAGAGAATAACTGATGTCTGGATGGGCAGCTCAGTGGGGTGTGGGTGGGCCATGCTCCTTCAAGAGCAAGAAAGTATTTAATCAGCTGCCTGCAGAGCTTATCCCAGATACTTGGTCGACCACATGAACCACATCCATTGAAGCAATGTAGTCAATCTTCCAATTCAATCAATTAAGTCAATCAAACCCAAAATTTTTCAAATGAATTTCTTAATGGAGCAACTATCTGACCAAATGTATTAGATTCGTTTAAAAAATCATGGCACTGAAGAATCTTGCTTTAGACTTGTATTTTATAGCTTTAAAAATCTCATTGACATATGACATTAGTTTGATTCTCATAATATCTTCTGCAGGTGGTCAGGGCATGTATTGTTAACTTCCTTTTAAATGTTAAGAAATGAGGGTAAGCAGATGAGTAACTCTCCTAAAGTTGCTATGTAGCAGAGCAGACCTGAGCCTCTGTCATCCAAATTCGTCCTCCTTGGACATTCTTCACTCTCTATGGCTTTTACCCATTCAGAAATTCCCTCAATGTGGGGACAATCCTACGAGAGTGACTCTCTGGAAAATGTGTTGGGCATGTTCATGATTACAACAGTGTGGGTGACCCAAAGCATTACAAAGAAGTTATATGTCATGACTGTTACATATACAATGGGAGGGCCAAACTTTATCCCTTAATAACAAAGTCGAAAGAGTGTCACATCATAGAGCCAGACCCGCACCCCTGCCTACCTGCAGATAATCATGTGTAACCTTACAACATATTTTCCACACCCTTTGTGTGTAGCATATTGAACTTGCAGACATTACTCATGGCAGGACTGTGAAATTTAGCCAAAACACATGCCACGGGCCTCTAGGGCCAGGAAACACAATTACGGTGTTCTGTGTGTTTTCTAGCCACCAGTGGGATATGGGGTCAATTGAATTGCATTTCCAAACTCTTTTCTTGATTATGTGCTTCCAAAATAAATATATGGATATTGTAATGTACTGTTCCAGAACTAAGTTTAACATAAAGAATAGACACTGGTTTTCCAGACTAGACCCATTGCATGAAATAAATGTATAGCTCTTGGACATGTGTGAGCTATCCAAACCTCACCCTAAAGTATTCTATTCATTATGGATGACTTTTATTTCTAGTCCACCCATGTCCCACTTAAACCACTCACTTGGAGCAATCCGTACTTACTGCATTCCTTTGTCTGACCTCTTCTCTGTCACTCAGTTGGCACTAAACATATGGCACTTATACTGTTGTTTTACCCCACTTTGGCAGATGGTAAACGCATATGGTCTTCATTTAACTGGCAGCATAGATTACTTACCAGGGAGTAGTTCTTGAAGCCATAGCTTCTAGACACCAAATGTGCTCAGTGCTTCACAAAACCAAGAACTATTTAAATAGCAAGACTCGTTCTTGAAAAGTAGCTTAGTGACCATGTTTTATTAAATGAGCATGTCCTTGGGGTACTCTCTCTGATCTCAAAGAGCTTGCCAAACTTTTTCCATCTCCAAGAGGAGCTCTATGGAATTAAATTTCTCCATCTCATACATTCAGGAATTGCAGTGAGTCCATTTCTCCAGATGACCTAAATTTTACATCTACATTAAGGACGTCTATTCTAGACCTGTGTATCTGGACAGCATTTTCTCTCCCACTCCCTGGTAATGGTTTAAATTACATATGGGGGTTGATGCTGTTGAAGAGCATTGAGATCCCTTGTAATCTAGAATCCAGGGATCACCTTGCTGCACTGACATTGGAAAAGCGCTGGGTGTACAGTACTCACTGTTTCTTTGTGAAAATGCTGGACCGACTGGGGGACTCAGGGACCTTCTTTCCACTCTTTGTGTCAGAAATGCAGTGCTTCTTTGGAGTATGTATGTTGCTTTGATTTTTAGGTATTGTCTTTTTTTAATGGTCCAAATTTCATTCTTTCATTGTCCAATAGTCAATTTGGAAATAAATGTGTGTGGGTCCTCCCTTATCTCCATAGCATGCTATGCAGCTTATATCTGTGAAAACTTACCTTGATCTTGGTGAAATCTCCACAAAGATACCTATGTGCAAATGCTGTTTGACTGAAATCCCTACTAAACCACCTACTGATTTGTGACCTTGAACATTTTATTTTACTGTCCCTGGTTTTGTATCTGCTTTATTTGAAAAACAGAGTAAAGTAAAAGTGTACAGTAGACACTGCACAGGCTTGCTATGAAGAGTAAATAAACAAAAATAGCAAAAGTTCTGAGTATGTTGGCAGATACGTGAAATGAGTCAATGAATGTTGGAGAAACTGGATTTTAGGCAAATCATATTCCCTCTTTTCCTTTTGTTTGCCTCTACTTCTCTTGGTTTCTCCACTTATGTATTTCTTTCTTTTGTTTTTGCTTTCTCTTGAATCACTTATCCAAGTGGCCTTCCTGTACCTGCTATTAAGGACACAGATATTAAACACACACACACACACTCTCAGATCTCAAGTACCTCAAGAACAGGAAAACGTGTAATTACAATACAGTGTGAGAGTGAGTTTTGTATTCATCTGATAGCAAATATTTGGGCACAAAATAGCAGTGGGAAAGAAAAGGAAATGATTACCTCTGTTTGAGGGTGGAGTCGATCAGAGAAGTTCTCATAAGGGAAATGATGCTTTTTCTGGAACTTAAGCATAAATGAAGACTCCTGGGTATGCAGAGAAAACAGCATGGGCAGAGATGTGGAGATACTGAAGAGCATGGTGTTCCAGGGAAGCTGAGTAGCTCATATTGCTAGCACAAGGAGGCCAGCAGGCCAGGCACACGAGGCTGAGAGGCAGGCAGGGAGCCAGCTCTAAGGGGCTCTCTGGACATCTGAAAAAGTGAACCTCTATACTAAAAATGGTCCAACACCCAAAAAGGACCAACATGACCTGTTTATAAGACAAGGCTGAATTCATTATTTACTGCAGTAAAGGAAGGCACCAACTCTGCAAAGCTTTGGATGTTAGAAATAGGAAAATAAGTTCAGAATTTGTTGAGAGGTGAAAATTTGGCTTAAAGCAGGCCTTTCACCACAGGAAATTGGTGAAGATTGGATAAGAATCCCAATACAATAGCCATGAATTTGTGGGAATCACAAGATGAGGATTTTGAGGTAAAAGACTGAAAGCATCTCAGGACTCCAAATGATGCGGTACATTGAAGAGTTGGTGGATTTTAAGGAAGTTCCTGTTATGAGCAATCATACCATTTGTGTGGGCAGAACAGTCCTGCAAAGGTAAAGAAGGGACAATGAAGCTGTGACAACAGCAAAGTCACAGTAATGTAAACAGAAAGGAGTGGCTTTGTCCTCAGTGTCCAGGCAGTCCCGGCAGTATGTGGGGTAGACAATTTTTGTTCTCATGACATTGACCTTTATATGCCTAAGAAATTTATTCTCATGTATATGCTACCCAATCTGTTCTGAAAATATCAACATCTGGGGCAATGAAGAGGAAAAATTCAGCTTGACCTATGCTAAGTTGCATACCCAAACAGAATGGCTCTTTAAAAATTAAGTTGTTTAATTTATAATTAAGTTATCTTATTTTTGTTTTTAAATGCAAAAAAAAGTAAAAAATGTTTAATTTGGGGCTGCAAACTAAATGTAAACTTTTGTACAATATGGGATTGAACAAACCACTTGCAATATTATCTGAAAGGAAAATGAAAATCTTAGTCTATCTGGGTATTCCCAAAACATACTGATGTAGCAGGAGTATAGAAAAAAACCTACATTTTTCATTTTTCACTTCTTTAGTGTTTTTATATCACATTCAGTCTTACGAAAGAAAAAAAGCATTATTACAAATCAACTAAGTCAGAGTCCGGTTACAGATAGACAAATCTATAAAAAGGTTTATTTGTGGTAGACTTTTTAATGATATATTTCCTTATATTATTTTATTCTGCTAAGATTTGTCATACTTTACTCAACCAAGAAGTTGCCAAGCACAGTAAATTGAACACAAAGATCTCAAAACTTAGCACGGGACCCAGTTAGCTTTAGATATAAGATGTATGGCACAGTTGCTGACATTTTAAACATTGACTGTATTTATGCAATACCTGTATCCCCATTGTATCTAGGAAGCAACTAACTTGCTTTTGACTTTACAGGCTCATAGGTGGAAGGCACTTGTCTCAGATGAGACTTTGGACTGTGGACCTTTGAGTTAATGCTGAAATGAGTTAAAATTTTGGGGGACTGTTGGGAAGGCATGATTGGTTTTGAAATATGAGGACGTGAGATTTGGGAGGGGCTGGGAGGGATTGATGTGGTTTGGCTCTGTCCCCACCCAAATCTTATCTTGAATTCCCACATGTGGGAAGGACCTAGTGGGAGGTAATTAAATCATGAGGGTAGGTCTTTCCCATGCTTTTCTCATGATAGTGAATAAGTCTCATGAGATCTGATGGTTTTTAAAACAGAAGTTTCCTTACACAAGCTCTCTGTTTGCCTGCTGCCATCCACGTAAGATGTGACTTGCTCCTCCTTGCGTTCTGCCATGATTGTGAGGCTTCCCCAGCCATGTGGAACTGTGAGTTCTCCATTAAACTTATTTCCTTTGTAAATTGCCCAGTCTCGGGTATGTCTTTATCAGTAGCATGAAAACAGACTTTTAATGCAAGTATCTAAGGGTTTGATCTTGTAAGAGGGCAGCAATAATTCTTCCTGGTCTTTGTGTCATCCTTACATGATGAAAATAAATCTCAGCTAATCAATAATTGGATAAGAATTCATCTACTTCCTCCCTCCACATATATTTAAGCACCCAGTCCTGTGAAAAACTGGGATTTTTTTTCTTCCTGCACAGCTCCAACTGAAGTCCTTGAAATGATTTTCGTTGACTTTCATGATCTAACTTGGTTCATGGAGCCATCTGGAATCCAGTTACTGTAGAGAAAGAAACAGAATAAAAATACTCCTTGACTTAAAATGGGGTTATGTCCTGATAAACCCATCATAAGTTGAAAATATTATAAGTCAAAAATGAATTGAATACACCTAAACTACCAAACATCATAGCTTAGCCTAAACTACCTTAAGCATGGTCAAAACACAATAGCCCAGAATGGAGAAAATTATCTAACATAAACCTCATTTTATAATACAGTGTTGAATATCTTTAATTTATTGAAATTATTTATTTATCAAATACCATAATTTATTGAATACTGTACTAAAAGTGAAAAACAGAATGGTCATATGGGTAATCAAATTATTTCTATTGAATGAGAATCACTTTCAGGCCATCATAAAGAGGAAAAATTGTAAGTCAAACCATTGTTAAGTCAGGGACCATCTATATACCAGATTACCTCAGTCTAGGTGACACCCCTGTCCCCAACCCAGTTTTCAGCTGTATAATACACTTTATTTCAAATGAAAGGATAAGTATTGGTTTCCAAATTTGGGTGCTGGTGCTATGGGGTAACCCAAGATGTGAAGTAAAAAGTAACAAAGGTCTGCTGCAGTTTCCCTCCTTGAAGAGGCTCTGTCAGAGGCCATGCGAAGGTGGTTTTCACATGAAATCAACTTCAGGTTGCAGAAGGCTTCCTTGACTGTGGGAATGGCATTGAAAAGACTGACTTTCTTTTTGAAGCTCTATAGGGAGGGTGGTTAACCCCAAGAAGTGAGAGATAAAGCAATAGAAATGCCTAACACATTAAGGATATTATTAGAAATTACTATGCAGAAATTGTGGATATTATCAACATGCCTGACACTCCAACAAAGGACTTGACAAAAGCTCCTGGATTTGCTATAAGGGAAAGTTCTGTGTCAGAGCCCATCCTGACACCAGGGAGCCCAACATAGCAAAAATATGCAGAAGCAAGCCCACTGGTCCTGAAGGCCTGGGTGGTGTGAATAGAGGCGGATTCTGCCTGGCTAGGCACCAAGCTCTGATCTCTGTTCATGGGAGACCTGGCGATATGGTCTGCATTTGTATTCCTGCCCAAATCTCATGTTGAATTGTAATCCCCAACGTTGGAGGAGGGGTCTGGTGGGAGGTGATTGAATCATGAAGGCAGATTTACTCCTTGCTGTTCTCATGATAGTAAGTGATTTCTTATGAGATCTGGCTGTTAAAAAGTTTGTAGCACCTCCCTCTTCTCCTTCCTCCTGCTCCAGACATGAGGATCTGCCTGCTTCCTCTTTACCTTCTGCCATGATTATAAGCTTCCTGAGGCCTCCCCAGCCATGCTTCCTGTACAGCGTGTGGAACTATGAGCCAATTAAACCTCTTTTCTTTATCAATTGCCCTTCTCAAGTAGTTCTTTATAGCAATATGAGAACAGACTAATAAGTGGTTTATAGGACACTAAGATCTAAGAGTTTGTGGACATTTTAGGGTCAAAACAGCATCCTACAGAGCTACATACCCTTTACAAGTTTGCAACACCCTTGCATTGCTCAGAAAGCTGCAGACTTTCTGCAGATGTAAAAGTGTGAGAACTCAGAGGCCCAGGGTCAGGGACAGCAGGATCACCCCATAACTGCCTGCACACTGAGATCTCTGTCACCACTACAGAGGTGCAGCTTCTGCTGTAGATTTCTCCAGGTACAGGCAGAGGCCCCAGCAGGCAGAGCAGAAGGGCCCATGAGTTGAGTTTTAGTTTTTATACTAGAATTCTCCGTCTGCACTTTAGGTTCAGATTGGGAGTAGACATTTGGGGAGTTGATAGGTGAGAGTAATGGCCCATGTTTTATCATCATTATCTTTGCCTACTTTTGTGACCAGTTACTATGTGGCGGATACTGTGCTCGTCCCCTGTATCTGTTACCAAAAATAATTGCGAAACCCACCTAGAACATAATACTATTATTCTCTCTGTTTCACAGATGAAATGTCTCTGAGGCTTCGAGACAAGAGTAACTGCTCATTGCTGTGGGGACAGAGGCAAAGCCTCTGGCCCTGGAACCTTATCCTGGGCTCTACTCTGCTTCTTTTCTGTTTCCTCTCAGAAGACAGGCAGGTGTTTAACCTCCCACTTGCTAACTGTCAGGTAAAACTGTCACTTTGGAAGAAAGTAAGAGGCAGCCCCAAGTGCCCATGGGTGGTAAGTGGCCTCGGTTGAAGTGGTGGCATCAGCATTGAGAAGAAATAGAGGAGGAGAGATGCAGAGTGTCTCAGAATGCTTTCCATGTGCTGGGTCTTACACTGAGCTCTTTCCTCTCCATCACTGCAGAACCATATCATCATCTGCAACTTAATGGATAAGGAAATCAAGGCTCAAAGAGGCAGAGTACTGGTCCTGGGGTTTGGATCCAAATCCCAATCTATCTTTCCTAAAACCCATCATGGTTTTTGTTTGTTTGTCTTTTGCTATATTCACAGTCCACACCCTTTGGACTGGCGGGCTGTTCCTCTTGAGCCACGGAGTTCCTTGTACCTCCCTGTGGTCACTAATGTGATTTTGCAAGACAGAGCTCCAGGAATAGGCTGCCCAGCAGGAACAGCCCTTTCTAGGTCAGCCACTCCCTAAAGACCTGCCCAAGGAAGGGACTCCTGTCCCATGGCCATAAAGAGCTTCAGGTGCAGCCAACTTCACCACAACGTTTGTACCTAGAGGTGAGCCTTGCTGAATCAGCAGGGCGAGATTTCATCAAACAGCTGCTCAGGTTTCAACAACAGCGTGGCTAGGCGTTGCACTAGTGGGCTGCCTTAGCTACATGGAGGGCAGCTGGCTCTGTCTTCTAACTGCATGGCCACACCCCTGGGGACCGTTTCCCAGACTAATGCCAGAGGTGCTGCCACGTGGGGTCAGGACTCTCAGGTACATGAGAGGTGGGCCTCTGATTAGCTTTCCCTCTAACCAGACTGTTGTATGATTACATCTGGGAGCTTGTCCACACTGCTATGCAGGCCAGCTCATTCCAAACAGAGCCAGTTAATCCTTCCAGGAACTGGTTGCAGGAGGCAAGTTCATTTTAGCCAAAGTGTTTGGCCAGGAGGAAAAGCTGGGAGTGGAGGACAGGACAGGAAACTGAGTCATGCCCGACACGCAGTAGATAGGCACTGTGACTAACCATTGCTCATTATTCAGGGTGGCCAGACCCTTGTCCAGATCCACTAAGAAGTTTTCGTAATGCTGCCAGCAAGTATGACATGGCCTTGTTAATACAGAGACAAATACCTTTCAGCCTTGTTTGTCAGAGGGTGATCAGGATACAACCAGAGGCCCACAGAGAGTTCGAGGAAGGACAATCTTGAAATTTTCAAGCATGAAACCTAATGTTTATTGAGCATTTGTTATGTGCCAAGCATTCTTCTGAGGGTTTCATGTGTATTCATGTATTTTGTCCTAGTAGAACTGTGGAGTCAGCACTGTTATTTTTAATCCATTTACAGCTGTGGGTATGGAAGCACAGACGGTAAGGTAACTCATGCAAACAAAATGTTTATAAACAGCAGAGCCCAGATTGGAACCCAGGCATTTTCCTATCTCCGTTGAAAAAACCAGAAACAGAAAGTTGCATAAACTGAGCATTTTTATGTGGGGAAGGGTAGGGATGGCTGTGTGGTGTTGATAATTGATAAGTGAGAAATTGAGAGTGTGTTCTATCCTTGTGCAATCGGTATCTCTCTAGTCTGACATGGCTCAATTCTCTGATTAAGGCACATAATAGCCAGTGGGGGAGACTGGGTGGAGGGAGTCACAGAACTGGGTGGTTTGGGGTGGAATCAGGGAGTTGCTGTTGTTACTCACCCCTAGTGCATTGGGGAAGGGCTTGGCATACACTAAACTCTGCGGTTGGCACTGGGCACAAGATGCCACACCAAAGAGCAGACAATGGCTGCTGGAAACAAGGGAAATCACCAGCCCCATTCATTACTTTCCTAGGCCTGCCATAAAAATTACCACATTTGCACAATTCTGGAAGCCAGAAGTCCAAAGTCATTGTATCAGCAAGGCCTTGTTCCCTCCAAAGACTCTAGTGGGGAAAACTTCCTTGCCTCTTCCAGTTTCTGGTGGCCCCAGGAGCTTGGCTTGTGGCCACATTTCTCCAGTCCCTGTCTCCATCTTCGCATAGCCATCTTCTGTCTGTCTTTGTGTCTGCTTTTCTTAAAAGGACACGAGTCACTGGAGTAAGGACCCACCCTAACCCAGGATGTCCCCACCTCTGCAAAGACTGTTTTCAAATCAGACCCTATTCTGAAGTTCTAGGTGGACAGGAATTTGCAGGGAGACATGATTCAACCCAGGACACCCATGCATGTGGCAATCTCTGCACTTTGTGAGATCAGCCCCGGAGAACTCAGGAGAGAAAGGTGGTGATTTGAAGGGCAAATGTGTCCCTAGGAGGCTTCACTCCTCCCTTCAAGGGATGTCCCAAAGCTGTAATCCTGGAAGACTGTGAGCCAGGAGAACCGTTACTCAAGAAGGGACAGAACTGGGATTTGGAGACTGAGGAACTCGGCTGCCAAGCGTCCTTTTTTTTCAGCCCCAGGAAGTTTATTCCCGAGCTCCCCAGTCACGGCTGTGGCCTCATAGGCTCTCAGCTAAGGATGTGCACAGATTTCCAGGGCCACTGCTCTGACCTCCGGCACAGAGGCTGTCTCCACCTGGGGGGTGGGAGAGGCAGGGTTGAATGAGAAACATGCCTAAAGGGGCAAATGTACCAAATATAAAATGTCCCACAGGAATCGAGGACATAGCAACATACATGTAATTAATGATACTTTCTAATGATCATATTCCACGCCTAAATATACAACACTTTAACAACAATTTGTCTGTCCCACCCAAATGCCTCCATGATGGGAATTTTGACAGCGTGTTAGTTTAATTTCCACTACCCAAAGATAAAAGACCCATGGAAAGGAAATGAAAAAAGCTAAATGGCTAGAAAAAGCATGGAAAACCATAACCACCAAGTTGTAAATCAGTAAAACAACTTGTTAGTCATGGAAACATAGAACTATGTGACTTCTATAATGTGCTCACTTCTTTCATTTAATAAATATTTTCTGGCACAAGTAACAATATTGTAATCTTTCATTAGAGAAATATGTCAATGTTCTACTAAAACTCCAAGACCTGTAAAGAAAATCTGTTTTAAATTCCAGTTTTGTGGAAATTATTAATTTTTTTTCTATAAGCATAAAACAATGAGTGAATTCATTTGATTTAATTTTCTTTCCATTCTAAAGAAGTACCTAAATGTCACAAAAATAAAGTTGGGGCCACTGTTGTCAATGAAAAGAAATGAAAACACTATGGAAATTGGCCATCATTAGAACTTTAGACTCTGTGAATGCTGTGTCCTCATGCCTGGACCCTGGGGTCCTCTTTCTGGGATCTTCACCTTCCTTTTCAGTCCTCATTCTTGGGTGCCCCTCTACTCTGCCATTCTTGGAAATTCCTCTTTCCAAGCACTCTGCCTTCATTCTCATCCTTCCTTCTCTCTAGGCTCCTATTTCCCCTCCATTCCCCATCCATCCTTGTCCATTCCTGGAGCCCTCCAGCAACCACCTTTTCTGGTCACCTGTCCCATCTTCGAGGTGGAATCCTCCACGCCGATCTCTGAAGATCCACAGCCGCTGCTCCTACCACTCTGAACTCCCACCCCCACCCATGCCTGCCTTTCCTGAGAGTGTGAACTTAGCAAAGCTCATCTTTTTCATGTCTGCCTCCGCTGCAAAGCAAAGGGCAGGTGCCCAATCAATGCTTGCTGGGTGGCTACTGAGTGCCCCTCTACAGCTCAGACTACACCCAAAACATTCTTGCACATCTCCAGTCAAACCAATGTCCTCACAGCCTTTCTCCTGCCTGCCTTCACGCTCTCCACCTCCTCCCATGAATATTCTCACCTTAGCAAAGCCCTGCCTTGTCTTCAAAGCCCGGTTCAGATGTCATGCTGCTTCCCAAGAGACATCTCCCTCCTCACTCTATGATTTTTGCTAGGGCTGCCATAACACCGTACACAAAGCCAGGACCTTAAACAACAGAAGTGCAATGTCTCACAGCCCTGGAGGCCAGAATCCTGAGATCAAGGTGTCCGCAGGGTCTCTTCCTTCGAGGCTCTGAGGCAGCGATCTGTCCCCAGCCTCACTCCCTAGCTTGTGGGTGGCCACCTTCTCCCTGTGTCTCCTCAAATCCTCTTCCCTCTGTGCGTGTTTGTGTTCAAATCTCTTCTTTTTTTTTTTTTCTGAGACAGAGTCTCGCTCTGTCGCCCATGCTGGAGTGCAGTGGTGCAATCTCTGTTCACAGTAAGCTCCGCCTCCCAGGTTCATGCCATTCTCCTGCCTCAGCCTCCCAAGTAGCTGGGACTACAGGCGCCCACCACCACGCCTGGCTAATTTTTTTGTATTTTTAGTAGAAACGGGGTTTCATCATGTTAGCCAAGATGGTCTCGATCTCCTGACCTCGTCATCTGCCCGCCTCGGCCTCCCAAAGTCAAATCTCTTCTTATAAGGACACCAGTCATATGGGATTAGGACCCACCCTAATGACCTCATTTTAACTTAACTGACTTCTCTAAAGACCCTGTCTCCAAATAGAGTCACACTCAGAGATCCTGGGAGTCAGGACTTCAGCCTATGGATTTAGGGAAGGGACATGATTCAACCTCTAACAGCTGCCTCATGCCTCTTTCACCATTGAGACCTACAGTCCCCATATCTGGGTCCATCTGTTAGAAGTATCTAAACACCCTGGTAAGACCCTTTGTCCCTGCCCCAGAGAGAGCCACACCCTGGATTTAGTGAGTATCCCACCCCCAGATTTTCTTCCAGGCTTCTCACTTCTCCTTTTGGTTTCAAAATTGGATCCAAAGTTCCTCTACGTGATATCCAGAATGTTTGTCCTGGCAAGCTCCAGCCTTTACATTTATGAAATATTGCTACCTCAAAAGCAAGGCTACCTGGACCTGGTTTCTGGCCATTTCCCATGAACAGAAGGCCAAAGGTCTGCGTAAAAAATGCCTGGTGGGTTGAGACTTTCTGGGGAGAGGTCCAAAAGGCAACTATTTAGGAATTCTTTTCATATATTTTTTCTTAACTGAGTAGGATCGTACAGAATCGACTCACTAAAAAAGAATTGTCATAAAATCTCACACCATTGACTTGTAAATGGAATCGAATGTGTAGCGTCTACGTAATGACACCATCAAACAGGAAAGAGCTATCACACTTGCAGAACGGATGAGATGCGGAATGAGCGCGGCAGGCGAGCCTCCCAGGGGCATTGGCGTTATTCCACTCACTGCGTTTTTATCTCCAGTTTCTCTAATTTTTGTTATTTTTTTCCTCAGGTCTCAAGACAAGAGCAGAAAGACTTTTTTTCTCTCCTAACAAATCACCTCATACAGAAGTCAATAATATAAATACTTACGTGGCTGGGGTCAGTGCCTGGGCTTTATTAAAACTGATTTTTCAAAATGTATTTCCGTTGTTACTGCAGCTACAGGAAAACCCTCCAATCAGACACTTCGCATCCTAACGTCAACGCCTGCGTGGCACAGGCCCTAAAGATGGAAACAGGAGTGAGGGAGGCGGAGGGCAGACACTGTGGGCTTCCCGGGATGAGTCCCGCAGGGCCGGTTTCCTCAGGGGCAGCAAATCCCAGGGGAATGCTCCCTCACTTCTTTTCTAGAAGATTCCCCCAAGCTCCCACACGCACCTCCACGGCTCCTAGATCAAGCTCTGACTCTGCTCGGCCTCATGGTTGGTGGCTACGTAAAATAATCAAAGATGCCCTTGGTGGGAGTCATGCACCCCTACCTGTGGCTGAAGGCCAGGCCACACACTGGAGTCTCAGCACACAGGCAGGACGCTGTGGGTTCGGCTGCCAGGAGCATCTGTTCAGAGAGTGGACACGGTACAGGGCCCATCCCACATCATGCTGTCCTGCCCTGGCAGTCACCCAGGGTCTTCTCAGAGCCAGCCCCTGGTTTTCTGCAGAAAAAATCAGAGAGGCCACTGGCTGCTTTCTGGGCTAGGCGACCTGGGCCTGTGTCAAGCACAGCCCACTCTCTGCATGCTTCTTCTACCCCTCCTCTTAAAGTATTGGGGTTCCTATGATGTGCAAGCTGGGGGACCTGGTTAAGCCATGTGCTCTGGACTTGTTAAATATGACCAGCTTAGGGAAGGACTGAGCCGGTGCTCACTCTGATGGCGTGCGGTCAGCACTCAAATTATGCAGAACACCAACCTCTGCGAACTAACGAAGATCCATAGAGGAAGTCAGCTCTTCCCCATGGAAACCAGTGCCTGGTGTGTTTCCAACGCTCACGTCACCGGCTGATAGAAAGGAGAGGCAAGAGTGAGCGCGGGAAGGGCCTTGAAAACAAACTCCAAAGAAACGCGGGCCAGCAGCAAGAATCTCCATCCGCATGGATAGTGTAAAACCAGGGAGGGATGCAAGGAAGGAAAGCGTGTAAGGAACAGCAAAGAAGGAAGGCTCAGCCACAAATACACACACACACACACACACACACACACGCACACACACACACACACGGCAAGGGATAACGCAGGACCCCAAGGTATATAACCCGCAGACACACTGAGATCAGTCCCTCCTTCCTGCCTTCTCATTCCTAACCATTCTGGTCAGCCTTTCATTCAGCTTAGCTGGCCCCTTCATTATATTCATGCTTTGAACCTTTCTTTATGTGTCAGGGTTTAAAGATATTTCGTTTTCTTTTGTAATTTTCCAACAAGTTGCCGGGGGGGGGGGGGGGGGGTGGGGGGGAGGAGCAGGCGAGAAAGCATACATACCTTAAAAAGAACTTGCAAAATGAACATTTCTCTTTGTACGTACAATAATCTTTTCTTTCTTTTCTTTTTTTAGAGATGGAGTCTCTGTCTCCCAGGCTGGAGTGCAGTGATGTGATCTCCGCTCACTGCAAGCTCTGCCTCCCGGGTTCACGCCATTCTCCTGCCTCAGCCTCCCGAAGAGCTGGGACTACAGGCGCCTGCCACCACGCCTGGCTAATTTTTGTATTTTTAGTAGAGACAGGGTTTCATCGCATTAGCCAGGATGGTCTCGATCTCCTGATCTCGTGATCCACCCGTCTCGGCCTCCCAAAGTGCTGGGATTATAGGCGTGAGCCACTGCTCCCAGCCTATTTTATTTCTATTATAAAGGCAACACGTGTTTTTTTGTGCAAAATTTGGAAAATACAGAAAAATATAAAGAAGGTAAAAACCATCCACAGTTCTTCCTCCCAGAAATAACCATAGTTGTATTCTAGAAAATGTATTTGTATGTTTATTATAGTTGATCCAAAAGAAAAATTGAGGTAAATATGAATACAATTTTATTGTATGAAGGTGGTATCACACTGTATGTGCTACAGTATATTGTTTTTATTTAATGTTATGTTGTGAGAATTCTAATATGGTATGAAGTAGTCTTTGAAAGCATAATTTTTAATAGCTACACAACATTTTTAATGAGTATATCACAATTTCTTTTCCCATTTCTCTATTCTTGGGTATTCAGAAGGTTCCTAATTTTCTCTCATGAACTTGCTCCAATGACTCCCTCTGTACATCAATTTTGGAGCCCACTTCTGATCATTTCTTTAGGATACTTTCTTAGGCATGAAATTCTTGATCTGAAGAGAGTAAACCTTCCTACAGCTGTTGCCTCCCTCCCACCTGTATGAAAACATTCATTTCACATAATTGCCAAAAATGGAAACAACTCAACTGTCCTCTCCAGTAGAATAAATAAACAAGATGCAGTCTATCTATGGAATGGAGCATTATTCAGCAATCTAAAGGAATGAAGTTTTCACACACGTTACAACACGGGTGAACCTTAAGATCGTATGCTAAGTACAAGAAGCCAAACACAAAGGCCACATGCTGCCTGATTCCATTTATGCAAATTGTTTTGAATAGGGACATCTATAAAGATAGAAAGTAGATGAGTAGTTGCCAGGGCTGGGGTGGTATCAGACAGTGACTGAATGTGGGGATGACACTTTTATTTGCTGTGATGGAGACGTTCTAAAGCTAGATCATGGTGATGGTTGCACAATTTTGTAAATTTACTAAAAATCATTGTATTGCACACTTAAAATGAGAGAGTTTTATGGCATTTAAATTAGACCTCAACAAAACCTTTAAAAGTCATTTTCACTATTTATTGTTTCAGATTATTTTAGGATCATTCATTGAATTTTCCGAAATCACTATTCCACTAAAATTTGAGGAAGACTTATATTTACACTAATAATTTAGTATCAAGAAAAATAATATGCATTCTTATTTCTGAAACTGTCTTTATGGTACTAGAGTCACATTCTTCATTTTTATTAGCTAAGTCTTTTCTTAAGGTGAGACCACTCACTTTCTTTTGATTAATGTAATTTTTGCCATAAATATTTCCAGCCTATTATTACAATGTAGAGAAAAATATTTTTATATTTATTTAACTTTCTATCACTTTGCTTAATTTAACTCTTTTAGATTCATTTGGTATTACAAGTATACAATTGTAGAAACGTCAAAGAATTATTAGGTCTCTTTCTAATGATAATTCTTCCTTCCCCTACACTGGCCAGACTTCCAGCATTAATTAGAAAGATGATGTTGATAACAAATAAAATTGCCTTATTCCTGATTCTAATGAGAATTTTTACAGCATGTCACCACTAAGTATAATGTTGACTTTTGTTTCTTTTTAACCTTTTTATTTTGAAAAACTACACATTCGCAGGAAGTTGCAGAAATAGTACAGAGAGATCGTATGAATCCTCTGCCTAGTTCCCTCTGTTGGCTACATCTTATGTAGCTACCCTACAATATCAAAGCCAGGAAACTGGTACAGACACTGTGCGCAAATAGTTTTGTGTCATTGGTGGTATGTGTAGATTTCTGTAACCACCACCGCAGACAAGATACGTAACTGCTCCATCATCACAAAGACATCCTTTGTGCTTCCCCTTTAAAGTCAAGCCATCCAGCCCCCACCATCTCTCGACCCTGGCAATTACTGATCTCATCTCCACCTCTTTAATTTGATCATTTCAAGAATGCTCTATAAATCTTATAGTATGTGACTTTTTGAGATTGGCTTGTTTTACTCGCCCTAATTCCTTTGCCATCCATGCAAGTTGTTGCACATGTCAGTAGTTTATTTTTCCTTATTGCCATATTATTCTCTGGTATGGACGTACCATAGTTTGTTTAATCATGCACCTATTGTGGGTAATTTTAGTGTTTTTAGACTATTGCAAACAAAGTTGCTATACACAACCATTGCAGATTTTTGTGTAGACATAAGATATCTTTTCTCTGAGATAACTGCCCAGGAGTACGATTGCTAGGAAATATAATAAGCATATGTTTAGTTTCTTAAGAAACTGTCGAACTGCTTTCCAGAGTGGCTGTACCACTTGACATTGCACAGCAATATGTGAGAAATCTAGTTTCTTTGCATCCTTTCCAGCATTTGGTGTTGCCATTCTGTTTTATTTTACTTGTTCTAATACATATGTAGTGAGTCTTCTTGTGGCCTTAATTTGCATTTCTTTAATAGCTAATGATGCTGGAAACCTTTTCAAGTGCTTTTTTGCCCCATGTACACTCTCTTTAGTAAATGTCTCTTCATGTCTTTTGCACGTTTTCTAATTGGATTGTTTGATTTTTACTGTTGGGTTCTGAGAGTCCTTTACATATTCTAGATGTGAGTCCTTTCTCAGACATGTGATTTGCAAATATTTTTTCCCTGTCTGTAGCTTGTCTTTTGATCCTCCTAACGGGGTCTTTTGCAGAGCAAACCTTTTTGATCTTCATGAAGTCCAATATACAGATTTTTTCCTTTTATGCATTGTGCTTTTGGTGTCTTGTTTAAGAATTCTGCATCAAGTCTTAATCTTCAAGATTTTGAATTGTGTCTTTCTAAAAAATTTAGTTTTATTTTTACATTTAAACCTTTGCTCTATTTTGAGTTAATTTTTGTATAAGGTGTGAGGCTCAGGCTGAAGTTTATCTTTTGCCTAAGGAAATCCTATTGTTCCAGTAACATTTGTTGAAAATGATTCCTCCATTGAACTGCTTTTACATCTTAGTCAAAAATTACCTGGGCATATGTTTAGGGGTATTTCCTTTTCTCTGTTCTGTTCCCTTGATCTATGTGTCCATCCTTCCATCAGCACTACATAGTTTACGTTACTGTCACTATATAAGAAGTATTGAATTCGGGTAGAGTGACCCTTGGAAATGTATTCTTTGTATTCAACATTGTTTTTGCTATTCTGATTACTTTGCCTTTCCAAACAAATTTCAAAATAATCTTGTCTCTACAAAAAAAATCTTGCTTGGTTTTTAATGTAAATTTTATGAAGCCTATACATCAATTTAGTCAATAGATCAATTGATGTCTTTACTACGTTGTCTTCTAATCCATGAACACAGTATCTCTCTCTATCTAGATCTTTGGTTTCTTTTATCAATGTTGTGTAGTTTTCAGAATACAAGCTTGTGTTAATTTTTTTTACATTTATGACTATTTCATTCATATTAAGAAACTGTAAAAGGAATTATATTTTTAATTTTGCTTTTCAAGTATGTATTGCTAGGATACATAAACACAGTTGATCTTTGTCTGTTGATCTTGTATCCTGAAACCTTGTTGAACTCACTGCATATGATTGCAATTATTTTAAATTTGCTCTGGATTTTCATGGCCCATCTTGCCGTATGTTCTAAGGGCCTTGGAAAAGAATGTGTACTCCTCTCTTTGGGGTGAATTATTTCATAAATATAAATTAGGTCTTGTCGGTTAGTGGTGTTCTTGAGTTCTTTTATAGGCTTGCTGGTTTCCTGTTCTTCTACTTTCTGTCTCTATAACCTGGACTACTCTAGGTACCTCATATAAATGGAATCAGACAGTGTGTTTCCCTTTGTGACTGGCTTATTTCACACAGCATGACATCCTCAAGATTCATTCACATTGAAGCAAGTGTCAGCATTTTCTTCATTTTCAGGGCTGGATAATATTCCACTGACTTGATCAGATTTTGGTATAGTAGGGTTTTGTCTCTTCTGTTTTTTTTTGGTTTTGTTTTTTTTTGTTTTTTGTTTTTTTTTTTTTTGTAGAACTTCAGCAGCACAATGGAAGACACGGAGTTGGCAGCACAATGGAAAATGCAGAGTTGGCAATGATCCCCATTCCAACCTGGTTCCCATTCCAACCCCAGCCACTGTGATATTGCATTATGCTTCTATGAACCCAGGGTTTTTTTGTTTTGTTTTGAGATGGAGTTTCACTCTTGTAACCCAGACTGGGGTACAATGGCACAATCTTGGCTCACTGCAACCTCTGCCTCCAGGTTCAAGTGATTCTCCTGCCTCAGACTCCCGAGTAGCTGGGATTACAGGTGTCCGCCACCATGCCCAGCTAATTTTTTTTTTTGTATTTTTAGTAGAGTTGGGGTTTCTCCATGTTGGTTAGGCTGGTCTCGAACTCCTGACCTCAAGTGATCTGCCTGCCTCAGCCTCCCAAAATGCTGGGATTACAGGTGTGAACCACCGAGCCCAGCTGAACCCAGGGTTTTAAAAAAATAGTCCTGTTACTGAAATCAATTTCACCGAACAACAGGACAATTAAAGGAACTAGTAAACTCTGTTTTTGTTACAATGATTGTTTACACTATATAAATCAGATGAGCCATTCTGTTTTGTCAGAAGATAACTTAGAGAAAATAGTTTGAAATTCTTTATTATTTACATGGTAGACTAAAATAGACCCATCAATTACCATCTACTGAGTTTTTACGTAAGTATAATATTCTTAAAACAAACATTGTTGTTATTGCCATTCAGTCTAAGATTTAATTATTGGCTTATAGAGTGAAAAAATTTAAAAGCTAATCAGCTTATGGTGTAAAGGAATAAAAAAAAAGAAAAACTATCATTTAACACTTAATCTACACGTTAATACAGTCACAAAATACATATTTTCTCTTGTTAACAAATTGAACATAAAGAAAATAAAAGACAGATCCAGGAAAGAGGAAGAAGAAAGGCAAGGAAGGAAGTTCAAAGAATTGGAGAAAGGGTGGAAGGGAGGGGAAGAAAGAGGATCTCCCAGGTCTCACCCTGCAATATCAAGTTTCCTTCCAGAAGTGAAGTTACCATCAGCTGAGAGAACTCCATCCTGGGACATATCCATGCACATACTGGTGGTGAAGGATGAAGTCTCAGTTTTGTGTCAATGAATGGCCTGGGACTTAGAGGTTTAAGCCACCTCATTAATGTTATGTTAACTTTATTTTTGGCATAAGAGTGAATTTTTTTTTCATTTATTTCTGATATTCAGTTAGCAAAGACAGAGTATGAAAAATTTTCCTGAGGTGAGGAGGACGTTTGAGACAGTGTAGACAAAAGACTATTTCTGCTCAAAAGACCATCCAAGACACAAAGACAGAAGTTAGAGGCCATCGCTCAAATGGAAGAGAGATTTTAAAAGCCCTGATTATCACAGAAACATACACTTGAGGACCTTCCACAAATATAATTCAATCTGAAAGTCTTTTTCAAGGTTAATGAGTATCAGTGAAAGTTATAAATTAAATGTTTTTAAAATATAAGCTTGACCGTTTTTAATCAAGCTAAAAGAGCTATTTCAATTTTCTATGAAAATGCATGCTAAGATGATCTTAAGTCCAGAATAATTTGAACATCTAAGTTTGCACAATATACTCTTCCTATTCAATAAGTAGCGTGACCATTCTCCATTAATCCTTTGTTAATACTTCATTAATAATCCCAGAACTCATACAATATGACCAAACTCATATAGAGATGACCTTAGAACTCATAGGGAGTTCATGCCAAAACTGACAACCTTAAGTAGTGTTTGCGTTAGGAAACGAAATGGTAATAAAGTGTGGAAACTATGTGAAAACAGAAATCTATATTTTCCTTAACTAATTCACCTCCAGCAAGATGAGTTGGTTTTCTAAAATTTTTTCCAGCCGACCGTTTGGCTTCATTCTTGGATGTGTATTTCATTTTGGCTGAATTCTCTACACCACGCCTTGCTTTAAGCCATGTTCTGAGAAAAGAAAACTTCAGAAATAAGTGAAATATCTTCTTAAGCCAGAAACAAGGATTTTTCATGACATTAATTTTGTTGCTAGTCCTTGCTTTTTGTAATTGAGATAGCTTCATATAACCTGCAAATAACTTTTGAAATAATAATTCAAAACATTTACAAAATATCTCTGCTCAGCCTGGTGGAAGGTAGTCTCTATAACAGGTAGTAGAATGTTGTCATCTTACTTATCATACCATGTTGTCGTGAGGATTAAATGAGAAAATACACATGAAAACACAAAACAGACTCTTAGCTGGCACCTAACAAGTGCTTAACAACGTGTTGTTAGTTTGTTTGCTGTTTTGCAATATTTACCAGGAAGAGGTTTCATGTCAGTTGGAAAAATACTACTGCATGTATGGGATAGTATTGCTTTTATACATATATATATTCACATACACATACACATACATATCTATATACACACACGTACATATATACACACATATACATGTACATATATACATAAATATATGTACATGTATATATACACACATACATATATCATATATATGCAAAATAGAATTATATACATGATAGAATGATAAAATTAAGTGCTAAGCTGTATACTATAGACAGTACAATCATGAGTGAGTTCAATTGAATCACTGTACATTGACTGTCTACTATATTGAAGGCACAAGATTGAAGACCAAACTGAGTTATGATGTGTATGCTATTACATCATGTTATTGCAAAGATGATGGAGACCACTGAGCAGGATCATTGTCAACCAAAGTTTAAATCATGTAAAATCTGCTTCTTAGGTGAATCATTAAATGATCACTGCTAATTTTCCTCTCTCCAGCAAACATTAGAAAAATTCAAAGATTAATGGTTAAAAAAAGTTAAGTTGCAGAGGACAGTATTTCATTTACAGAAATGCAAAACAGCTTTTGAAATCAAAGTTTCCATCTCATTTTTTTCAGCTTGTAAACCCATAACACTAAAACATCCTAACTGATTTTATTTCTATACTTTGTTAAAGTGATGTGATCCCAAGCTGGGACCTCATCTGCCCAACATTTAACCCTCAGAAACCTTTACCAGCCTGGTTTTGAACTCACAGAAACAGTAGCTTTTAATGGAAATGCTGACAGACTCTTAAGTATAGCAACGTGAATGGCACCAATGATAATAAACATGAGGAGTGATTCCCAAACCGAAGACGGGCAAATAGTTACCCAGCTGCTACAGAAATAGCAAGATAGAATTTTTTTAAAAAAAAAGGAGAAAAGAAATTAAATGAAATGGATATTAGCTGGAAACATCTGTGTTCACCACAGAGCAAAATGCATATTCAGCAGCCAGTTTATTGGCTCTTTAGAGGATGTGAATGGTGCATTGTAAATAATGACCCGCCTGTAATAAATTCCCAGTAAAAAAGAGAGGGGCTCGTGTGTTCCTCCCACAATTCACATTTCTGGGTCCCTGCTGTGAGTGATGATTCACAGCAGTCACAAATTCCTGTTTTCAAAATGCTATTGTATACTCCAGGGCTTTCATTAAGTTTTACACTAGCTGGGGAAATTTAAAACTTGAGAGAGAGAAAGAGAGGAGGAGAGCAGCTCTCGGTGACTGCGCTCAGCACTCAGTCTGCAGGGCGCTGATAGATGTGATCGGAGGGTGTGTCTTCCAAACGACCGGGTTGCCTCCCATCCTTCTTTTTTCTGGAAGTCCACAAGGAAAGGAAAGACTGGGGATCAGTGACCTCCTTATGTGACTGGAAGGAAAAGAGACAAGAGAAAGGTATTTGGAGCTGAATTTTGAAAAGCAATTGGGAGACAGCACGTGAATCCAGGGCACTAGAGTTAATGGGTTCCACGAGGAGCCTGCATCTGCCATAACTTTCCGGAGTGCAACGTGCCAACCGCATCTTCAGAGTTCTAAAGCTTGGATGGCCCGTGAAGATTTAGGATTGTGCTATACATGTTCAAAATATATCTGTTAAATATACATACTATGCCTGGAGCATAATGTTTGGTCTTAAGGTCATAAATACTTAAAGGAGAAATTGACCAGTCAGGATGGAAATCATTTCCTCTCAGCCCAGGCATCAGTAAAAGAAATGAGCGTTCTTGCCCAGCCCATGGGATTTTGGTGACTGCATTTGATGTGCCTGATGCTGGTGTCCAGCTTGTTGACGCTATGCTGGACAGGGCTACTCCCTATGTCAGGCCTTGCCCCTCCAAGAAACAGTTTGATATTCTGTCTGCATCGTCTTGGCCAAATGATTGTTCCACAGCTGCAAAGTGCACTAATGAGAAGAGTTGGCAGAGTGTCAGAGTTCCCCATGTTCCAAGGGCCTGGGAAGCACACTCTCTAGGGCTACCTATGCTCACACATTGGGAGGAGAAGCGGATGGTCCCAGAGGCTGTCAAGGTGCCAAAACCCAGGCTGGAACCCACTGCTACCTGCGTCTCACCAATTCCCAGTGAAAGCAAGAGGCCCCCAACAGTACCAAACCCGCGTGTTCAGGTGCAGAAGCCAACAAAGGCACCGGAAAAAGGTGATTCCAATTAAGAGAACTAGAAGTGTGTTTATCAACAGGAACAGATCACACTAAAGTTTTCTCGGCGGGTCTCCTCCTGGGATTCTTAGACCTCCACTCATTCATGTCCAGATAGCAAATGTAGTCACATCATTTTCTAACATTAAAAAAAAAAAAACAGTGAATCTAAATTCTTTGCATGTTTTCTCTTCTTCTGTCTTTCCAAATAAACTAATCCTTTTCAAATAAGTGCATGGCTAGGACCAGTGAAAGCTTCCTGTTTTGGAAAATAGTCTATTGAACAATCTTCTGTAGAGTTACTAGGAGAATGCCCAATAATTTTGTTCTTTGTCAAGGCTTTTTAGGATTTTGCAAGGCAGGATTAAAGGCAAAGAAACAAGAAACGAAGCATGCTTTGTTTTGCACTATGCCAAGCCCTACCTTTTGTAGTCTGCAGGAGGAGTGAGTTGTCAGGGGCACCCAGGACAACCAAGCATCCCAGTTCTCTCTGCCTGGGCACAGACAGGGAAGGCCTGAAGTGGATTCTGGTGGCCTCGCCCACTGCCCTACTGCAACGTGTATAAAGAATGACTGGGGCTGGGCCCAGTGGCTCATTCCTGTAATCCCAGCACTTTGGGAGGCCAAGGTGGGCAGATCACTTGAGGTCAGGAGTTCGAGACCAGCCTGGACAACATGGTGAAACCCCATCTTTATTCAAAATACAAAAATTAGCCAGGCATGGTGGCACACACCTGTGATCCCAGCTGCTGGGGAGACTGAGGGGGGAGAGTCACTTGAACTTGGGAGGCAGAGGTTGTGGTGAGCCGAGGTCACACCACTACACTCCAGCCTGGGTGACAGAGCAGGACTCTGTCTTGGAAAAAAAAAAGAATGACTGGAATGAGGATGAGGTGAACTCCTCAGGGACAATCAGGCAGTGGCCTGTGGCAAAATTTAGATACATATGCTTTAAAAAAGAAACTTTCCTGTGAAAATGAATTAAAAATTTGAGGAAAGAGGAAGATAGATTTGCGATATTTGTTATTGAATGGATCAACAAGACTTTACTGTGCACCTATTATATGCAGTCAGTGTAAGTTTTACAGAAGATTACAGATTATTGTCATGACCTCTGCCATCTAGGAGCACAGAATCTCAAGATATCTGCATCTTAGAGATTCACTAACACAAAGAAAAGAGTGATGATAAAAGATAGGGATTAAAAGAGGATACTATGTAATTTTTTAAGCTATAAAAGAAATGGATAAGTAAACTTAGATTACTCTCTAAATTCAAAAAACTGGAGCATCAAACTATTTGTTGAATCTGAAAGAATGGCTGGGAAAATAGAAAGTGATGTTACTTTGGGTATTAAGTAAACTATGTAGACCAATGACTCCAAGAGGTAATAAAAGCTCAGAACAACTTCAACAATGGTGCAGATCAATTGGAATAATATATCCACATTAGTTTTCTAAGAAAGTCAAAGATTTGGACCTAATCATGCCCTTAAATTAAACAGGTACTGTTGGATTATCTCATGAGTTGGATAAACCATGGGCGCTGTCCCAGAATGACTTATGCTTGGTGTCTAGAAAGAAAGCTGGGAATACTCAAAAAACAGCTCTGACCCATGGCTGCAGATTCAGACCCTCCCAGCTGGGACCCTGCTGCATTGGTAGTTACCAGAGCAGACATTATAGCAAGTGGGTATCAGATTGGAAGCAAGATGTCCGATTTTGAATGACAATAAAACTTGCAATATGGTACATGCTGAAACTCCTAGACTGTGCCTATGCACATGAATCTACTGCACATATAACACATGTATATACTTGTCAAGGTGGATCCCAAAAGAAAAATAAGAAAGTAAGCCCATCTTCCAGGTGGACACAATCAACAATTCTTTAAATATCAAAAGAGAAAACAATCTTTGCAGTTCACCCAAGTGAGTATTGGCTTTGTTATTGGTATCTTTTCTAAGACCACACTTATCTACAGACTTCTTGTCTTGACTGTGTCTTGTTAGATGCTTTTAATTCTATATCCAGGTCCCCCTTTGCTGCCATGACGCCTATACCACATTTGTGGTTTACAGTTAAATTTTTTAGCCTGTCAGAATGCTCATAATTATTTTAGCTGATTCCTAAAGCAAACTGCTGTTCAGATGAACTAGACCTGCTTGTGGATATTTTTTAAATTCTTATTACCCATTATATTGCAAAGTAAAAATAAAACATGTTACATATGCAGAATAAGTTCAGTTTTACAAAAAAAAATCTATACTCATTCAAATACAATGGAACCCTGATTTATTATCAGCTTTCCTGTGGATGGTAGGGTTATAAATAATATCTGTTTTACTTTTCTTTTTGCTTTGCTTTGTTTTGTTCTACAAGTTTTCTGTTTTTGAGTTTGAGGACATAGTCTATGGGAAAAGCAATTTTTTGAAAATTGCTATTATAACTATTATAACAAAATATTGCTATTATAAAGTAAAATATAAAGATATAAAATGAGGACATGTTGAGTATTTTATTTAATTCAAGCAACAAGAGAACCAAAAGGATGTCATAAGTAGTTCTAAAGAGAAGTTAAAAACAAAAGGAACAAATTTTTATAGTGTAATAAAATGTAGGAAGAGATGTCCAAATGGAGGTAAAACTGGTTTTTCCACAGGGAGAAGATATAATTCCATTGAACCTCTATCGACAGAATTGCATGTTGGTAAACAAGAATTATTTCACATTGCTATCAACTACCTACAGTTTGCAAAGTTATAAAATAATCCTCGCAGAATAAAATCTACTAACTCAGAGTTCCCCTCCATGCGCCTCTAAACTTCTCTAGCATCTAGACAATCCATAGTTTTCCACTGAACCACAAATTTTCCCCTACACCACTCAGTTCACCTCTCTTTCTAGAGCTTTAAACTCACTTGGCCAAAAGTAGGCCTGCTTAATAAATATTTACTTAAAGAATGGGTAAATGTATATATTTTATAATTGAAATTTTCTTAATGAAAACTTTTTTTTTCAGGGAAGTTTTATTTCTGGACAGTTGATAGAGTTGGGAAATTCCTAAATTTGCCTTCCAGGACTGTCATAGTACAGTTGTGCAGGTTGCAGACTGAACAGCAATAGGAAATATCATAAACATGTAATCCATATAAGTATCACTGAGGTTGTTCAGCACACTGAACAACCTGGAGTCAGGAATAAGAGTGAGAGAACAGAGCGAGGAAAGAAGCCGACAACACTAGCTCTGAGTCAGGAAACAAGTTCATTCCACCTGCTATATCTAGGTTGGGACATGGCTGTTTATCCACTGTTTTTTCTTCCCACCAGGAACCAACCAGGAGCCAAGGAGGAGCTGGGCAGAAGAAAGTTCCCAAACAGCATAAGCAGATAAGTTTTGAGAAAACCTTTTTAGGACAGAAGTTTTTATTGGAGGGAAAAAGAAAAAGAGACCGTTGCTTTTTAAAGATCCCTATCTGAAAATGACATGTTGCTGCTTTCGAGAGATGGGGTCTATTACTCATTTTTATTCCCCTTGAAAGTAAGCCATTTGTAGACAGTACTGTTAAAAAGTGCTCACTTTCTTAAGCATCCTGCTCTTTGAAACATGGCCAACTTCCAATACAATTCCTCCAATTAGGATTATGTTTCATGGCTAGAAAGCCCACATTCCCTGTAAACCACCAAAACCTCATTCCCTTCCCCTAGCACTTTTGGGCCCAATTATTTCACCACTAGGGTGGGAGCTAAGGGAGCTGTACCGTTTAGCAACTTTCATTACCCTGTTTGTAAACCTCAGCTGTGCTGTGAATCTCCAAGGGCACATTGCAGCTTCCAGGGAACAACTTTTGTTGTGTTGATTCATGGGGTTCTTTTATCAACTTAGAGCCTTCGGGCTCATCACCCAAAAGTTCCTCCTTCAGCCTCTCTCACCAGACCTGTCTCCAATATGCATTGTAAAGGGAAATTCTAACCAGACAAAACAAATACCTATCTTCACTCCAAAGCTACTGTGAGTCCTGGTCACTGTTGACTGTTTATGTCAACTCTTCATAGCTACCTTCCACCAGATCAAACAGGGAGAAGTCTTCCCTTCTTCAGAACTTCAACACATTCTTTACGAGTTTCCAATTTCCAGGAGAGATTAAAACACATTTACCAAGGAAGACCTTCTAAACTTTGCCAAAACTTACTACTAAATCAGAAATTTGAGATAAATAAATCTTAAAGGAACAAAATTTGCTGTAGCAGATTTTTTTCCATTCTCTCTAATGACCTTTTACTCTGAGCTTCATTGCAAACCCTCCCTACATGCAGACATGCAGAGGTGCTGGGAGTGAGACATTCAAAGGAAAACAGGGAGAAGGACACGGGGGGCCGGGATAGGACGCAGCGGGGCCAGGATAGAGACTGTGCCCTCTCCCCAGGACCCAGGGCTCTGCCTCTTCACTGACCCCATGGATTTTGTTTTCTCCCGAGCAATGACTGTTCCACCACCAAAAAGTAAATGACAGGCAAGGGTCATCCCAAGAGTCAGTGGAAGGTGAACTATTTAAACTCAATCATAAAAATTCCTCCTAAAACATATTTTATAAATACATTGGTAACTTCTGTATCATAACAAAATTCTTTTATATCAAAGATTATGAAAAAGTGTGTGTGTGCATGTTTCTAGCATTATAAAAACAAATAGATACTGACAAACAAATAGGTTTCTCTGGGGGAAAAGACCACCGGGATAGTCACACTATCAGCTGACTTCTCCTCGTCAGAATGGACCAGTTATTTGCTTTGTAATCATCAAATACAATTGCCAAAAAAAAAAAAATCTTTAAGTGCAAGACTTCACAAGAGGATAAGGAAGTTTTCAGGGCAATATTTTAGCTTGAAATATCTGAAAGAATTTGGAGTCTGAAAATGAATTTTGAGTGTTCAAGAATCTCTCTCAAATAGTGAACTAAGCTAAGATTTACCGACTTACTAAAGACCATCCCTCTCCTTTACCTATGGGAGTGTTTATTACGCATATCTTATCCCTCTTCTACCTTTTTTTTTTTTTTTTGGAATGGCAAGGGAGGGTCCAGCAAGTACCTAGTCTTTGCAGGTCATATGTCAGCAGATCAAGAGGTTCTGAATCTGGACCACAAGTAGACCTCCAGCCTGTTGCCAGTACAGAATCAGATTTCGGGAGTCTGGGGATGGCAGGGAGAATGTTTTGCATGAGAGAGGCACACTGTTGTCACCACCCTCTGTCCCCCCCAGAGGAAAACTTCCACTCCAGGTTAGGATCTCCACCCCAAGAACTCTGTCAGCCACCAGCCTTCACTTGCTCTATTGCTGCATTCAGATCACGTCCTCAACCAGACCAACTCCATCCCTGAAAGCCTAAATCCAAATGTTCCACCCACTGACCACAACCTTTTCTCCTTTTAGATCATTTGCTCTGACTTCACTTTTTCTTAACATCTCTAAAACCTCCACTTCTTTGATTACTGTTCTTTCCTCATCCTCTCGCCTATGGAGCCTCCACAAAGCATATATATACACACACACACACATATATATGTCATATATATATACACACACATACACACATACATACACACACACACATATATGTCATATATATATACACATACAATAAAATTTACTTTTTTTTGAAAAAGCTATTCAGTTTAAGGGTTTCTATTCTTTTTTTAAATATTGTATATCCTTTTCTCTGTTTTTATACTTGAAGTTCTGGGATACACATGCAGAAAGTGCAGGTTTGTTACATAGGTATACATATGCCATGATGGTTTGCTGCACCCATCAACCCGTCATCTACATTAGGTATTTCTCCTAATGCTATCCCTCCTCTAGCCCCCCATCCCCTTACAGGCCCTTGTGTGTGATGTTCCCCTCCCTGTGTCCATGTGTTCTCATTGTTCAACTCCCACTTATGAGTGAGAACATGCAGTGTTTGGTTTTCTGCTCCTATGTTAGTTTGCTGAGAATGATGGTTTCTAGCTTCATCCATGTCCCTGAAAAGGACATGAACTCATTTTTTATGGCTGCATAGTATTTCATGGTGTATATGTGCCACATTTTCTTTATCCAGTCTATCATTGATGGGCATTTGGGTTGGTTCCAAGTCTTTGCTCTTGTGAACAGTGCTGCAATAAACGTATGTGTGCATGCGTCTTTATGGTAGAATGATTTATAGTCCTTTGGGTATATACCCAGTAATGGGATTGCTGGGTCAAATGGTATTTGTGGTCCTAGATCCTTGAGGAATCACCACACTGTCTTCCATAATGGTTGAACTAATTCACACTCCCACCAACAGTGTAAAAGTGTTCCTATTTCCCTACATCCTCTCCAGCATCTGTTGTTTCCTGACTTTTTAATGATCACCACTCTAACTGGTGTGAGATGGTATCCCATTGCGGTTTTGATTTGCATTTCTCTAATAACCAGTGATGATGAGCTTTTTTTCATGTTTTTTGGCTGCATAAACATCTTCTTTTAAGAAGTGCCTATTCATATCCTTTGCCCACTGTGTGATGGGGTTGTTTGTTTGTTTTTTCTTGTAAATTTAAGTTCTTTGTAGATTCTGGATATTAGCCTTTTGTCAGATGGATCAATTGCAAAAATTTTATCCCATTCTTTAGGTTGCCTGTTAACTCTGATGGTAGTTTCTTTTGCTTTGCAGAAGCTCTTCAATTTAATTAGATCCCATTTGTCAATTTTGGCTTTTGTTGCCATTGCATTTGGTGTTTTAGTCATGAGGTCTTTGTCCATGCCTATGTCCTGAATGGTATTGCCTAAGTTTTCTTTTAGGGCTTTTTTGGCTTTAGGATGTACGTTTAAGTCTTTAATTCATCTTGAGTTACACAGAAAACTGAAACTGGGCCCCTTCCATATACGCAGTTTGTTTTTTTAACCATGTTTTACTTGTAGGCACAAGCCTCTTTTCTCTCTGTCCATTAATCACAACTTTCAAAAGAAAACAGACAGGCAAAAACCCAATTTTATTTGTTGATTTATTAAACAGCTTTATTGAGATATAATTCACGTATTATACAATTCACCCATTTAAAGTATATATAATCCACTGGTTTTTCGTATGTTCACAGAGTTGTACAACCATTGCCGCAATCAATTTTAGAGCATTTTCATCATCCAAGAGAGAAACAATTAGCAGTCATCCCAGTTTCTGCCCCTGACCCTCTCCTTCCGCCACCCCCAACCCCAGGCAATCACTGCAATCACTTATCTACTTTGTGTCTCTCTATATTTACTTACTCTGTACTTTTCTTCTCCTCCTCTCTAATATATCCTTTGACCAATGTCTCCCCATCTCTTTTCCTCCATAGCCACCCAGCCTCCAGGAACCACCATTCTACTTTCCACCTTATGAGTTCAACTTTTTGAACTCACAGGAGAGAAATGAGAACACATTTCTTTTCAGATGAGGGAGATCATGTCATATTTATCTTTCTGTGCCTGGCTTATTTCACTTAACATAATGACCTCTAGTTTCATCCATGCTGTCGCAAATGACAGGATTTTATTTTTTATGGCTAAATAGTATCTTTTTGCTCAAGATTGCCTTGGCTACTCAGGGTTTTTTATGGTTCCATACAAATTTTAGAAATTCTTTTTCTATCTCTGTGAAAAATCTCATTAATATTTTGATAAGAACTGCATTGAATTTGTAGATTGCTTTGGGTAGTATGTACTTTTTAAATAAATTCATGTTTTTCAATACATGAACACAACATGTCTTTCAATTTATTAGTGCCTTCTTCAATTTCTTTCATAAATGTTCTATAGTTTTCACCATAGAGATCTATAACCTCATTCATTAAATTTACTCCTAAGTATTTTAATATTTTTGGTAGATACTATGAGTGGGATTGCTTTCTTGATTTCTTTTTCAGATAGTTTGCTATTGGTGTATAGAAACACTGCAGATTTTTGTATATTTATTTTGTACCCTGCAACATTACTGAATTTGTTTATTAGATCTAAAAGGTTTTTAGCGAAGTCTATAGGCTTTTCTTTACATAAGATTATGTCATCTGCAAACAGGGACAATTTAACTTCTTCCTTTCTAATTTGGATGTTTTCTATTTCTTTCTTTGTGTAATTGCTCTGGCTAGGACTTTCAGTACTGTATTGAATAGAAGTGGTAAAAGTAAATATCCTTGTGTTGTTCCAGATCTTTTGAAAAATGTTTTCAACTTTCCCCATTCAGTATGTTAGCTGTGGTTTTGTGTTAACGACCTGTATTATGTTGGGTTACATTCCTTCTATACTAATTTGTTGAGATTTTTGTCATTAAGAGATGTTAGATTTTGTCAAAAGTTTTTTTCTGCAGCTATTGAAATAATCGTATGGTTTTTGTCCTTCATTCTGTTAACATGATGTATCATGCCTATTGACTTGCATATGTTGAATCATTCATGAATTCCTGGGATGAATCCTACTTTATTATGGTGAATGCTCTCATTAATGTGCTATTGAATGTGGTTTGCTAATACCATATTAACGATTTTTGCATTTATGTTCATGAGGAATATTGGTTTGCAGTTTCCTTTTTGTGTGTTGTCCTTGACTTGTTTTACTATCCATATAATGCTGGTCTTATAGTATGGTTTAGGAAAAATTCCCTCCTCTTCAATTTTTCAAAATAGTTTGAGAAAAATTGATAGTAGTTTTTCTTTAAATGTTTGGTAAAATTCAGTAATGATGCCATCAGGTCCTGGATTTTCCTCTGATGGAAGACTTCTTATTATTGATTCAATTTTCTTACTCATTTTTGGTCTGTTCAGGCTTTCTATTTCTTCATGCTTCAATCTTTGTAGACTATATGTGTCCAGGAATTTATCTATTTCTTCTAACTTATCCAATTTGTTGGCCTAAATTGTTCATGATAGTCTCTGATGATCTTTTATATTCCCATGGTAGCAGTTGTAAAGTCTCCTTTTTCATCTCATTTTACTTATTTGAGTCCTCTCTCTTTTTTGCTTAGTCAGGCGAAAGATTTGTCAACTTTATTTATCTTCCCAAAAAACAAACTCTTTGTTTTGTTGACTTTTTGTATTGCTTTTCTAGTCTCTTTCATTCATTTCTGCTGTGATCTTTTTTATTTCCTTCCTTCTAATTTTAGGTTGAGTTTGCTCTTATAGTTCTAAATGCCTTGAGGTGCAATGTTGGGTCATTTACTGGATCTTTCTCCTTTTTTGATGTAGGCATTTATTGCTATAAATTTTTCTCTTAGAACTGCTTTCATTGTATCCCATCAGTTTTGGTATGTTGTATTTCCATTTTCATTTATCCCAATAACATTTTTAATTTTTATTTTAATGTCTTCATGTCCCATTGGTTATTCAGGAACACGGTTTTTGATTTCCATGTATTTGTAAAGTTTCCAAAGTCCCTTCTGTTATTGATTTCTCGTTTTATACCACTATAGTCAGAAAAGATACTTCATAATGATTTCAAACTTCTTAAGTCTTCAAAGACTTGTTTTGTAGCCTAATATATGATCTGTGCTATAGAATGTTCCATGTGCAGTTGAAAAGAATGTGAATTCTGTAACTGATAAATGCAGTGTCTTGTAAATGTCTGTTAGGCCCATTTAGTCTGAAAGGTAGTTTAAATCTGATGTTCCTTTGCTGATTTTTAGTCTGGAGACGATTTGTTTATTGCTGAAAGGGTGGTGTTGAAGTTTCCCACTATTATTGTATTGTACTCCGACTCTCCCTTTAGATCTAATAATATTTGCTTTATATATTTGGGTGCTCTTGTGTTGGGTGCATATATGTTTACAATTGTTACATCCTCTTGCTGAATTGATCTCATCACTATATTATGATCTTCTTTGTCTCTTTTTACAGTTTTTGACTTAAAGTCTATTTTAAGTGATTATAACTATAGCTATTTCTGTTCTTTTTTGGTTTTCATTTTCATGGAATATCCTTTTCTATCCCATATGTGTGCTTTTACAGGTGAAGTATGTCTCTTGTAAGAAGCGTATAGTTAAGTCTTTTTTTAGAATAAATCTATTCAGCCATTATGTATCTTTCAATTGGAGAATTTAATCCTTTTACACGCATGGTTACTATTGACAGATAACCACTTACTTCTGCTTTTTATGAATTGTTTTCCATTTTTGTGTATATCTTGTGTTCCTTTCTGTCTCCATTATTGTTTACTTTTTGGTTTGGTAGTTTTCTATAGTGCTAAGCTTTGATTTCTTTCTTTTTCTCATAAAAAAAGTTTGGATCAATTCAGACATCCACTTTATCTGTTCTTATAATAGGGCTGTTGACTATTGGAAGAAATCTAACATTTTAATAGGGGTCATTCTAAACACAAATTCTCCAATCTCACCTACAATCTCAGTGTGGCCTGATAGTTATATTTGGGTCCAAAAAATGGCAGCAACTCTCAGTGTGAAGACAGAAGTACTGTAGGAGAGGTAACCAGCCCAGTTTATAATCAGGTCTAAGAGAGTCCACTGGCTACAGCATTTCCCAAGAAATTCATGATTGATCAATTACTTTGTCTTGGGCACAGATTTTAATTGATTGGTCACAATCAACTGATTCTAGTTATTTCTGGGATTTTTTTCTCCTGATGATTGGAAACTTCCAGTATCCGTTAAGTACAAACACTTGGAGTTTCTACACATCTTTCAATTAATGAATATATATTAAGGCCCTCTGTTTGCCTAGTGCTACACTGAGCATTATGGGCAATTAAAAAAAAAACTCATAGTTGAAGACTTTAAAAGTTTATAGTCCAGGTGGGGCAATAAAATCAATGTACTTGAAACAATTGGAAAACAGATTTGGACAATCTCTGTCATATTGATAGTAATTAGGGTAGAAACTTTAAAATTAGAGAGATGGTGTCATAGGGAAGTTTTTGAGGCAGATTAGAATATGAGCTGGGTTTTGCAGGAAGAATGCAATGTAGAAGACAACAAGATGGGAGTACTTGTCTCCATATTTGCATAGTTTCTTTAATTTTGCTCCCCTTTGTGATTTTAAAGCAGAATGCAACAGATGCAACCAGTGAGAATGGGAATTCGGACTGACAATAGAATCCTCAATTCTAATTTATCTCCTGAAAAATGCCTTCAGGATCCACATGAAGTTTTACATAAGTCTCTTTTACCCTAGGTTGTCTGATAATCTTAAAGGGGTCAGACATTCATCCACAGGATTCATATTAAAAGAATATGAATCCTTTGACATTCGTAGCAAATCCACAGGATTCAATTGCACCTTGGGAATTTTCATCATGTCTCCTGTGTGTGCTCAGCCCAGGACCAAAGTCAGAACTGAACAAGGAGATTAGGAGAAGAGGCATGTGAGCTCTCAGCCCCTCACATCCTCACTACATCCCAGATATGAGCATGGCCCCAGTCAGTTTCCAATATCAATAGTGAAAGGGAACTTCCAAGTCTGGTTTCCACAGAGGAGTGAAATATGTCTTCTTTGGTTTGGGAGGTATTCCAACTTTTGTAATAGAGCAGATATCCTTGAGCCCCATAGACACAACTTTATTTAAATAAATCTCTTATACCAAAATGTATCTATGCTTAAAATAGAATCCCTTTGTACGTCTGAATGTTAAATTCTGTTAAAAGGGCAGAAAATTACATGGTGTGACTCACTTTCAATTCTTAAAACATTTGATAAACGTGTTCTCTCCCTGATTTTATGTAATTTTATAAGCTTTGGTAAGTTATTTACAATACAACTGTATTGATCACTTTGGGCTTTTTATTTTTGGAATACAATCCACTCTTAAACTAATGAATACAAAATGTCATCAAAGTAGGTGATAGTTCTTGCAACAAAGTAAAAGAAAACTATTGATTCATGATAGCTTGTAACAACACAGTTATATTTTGTTTTCATTATTTTAGTTTGGTTTGATTATTTTTGTTGCTTGCTTACCATTTTATTCATCTTGTATTATTACAGGTTTTACAGAAACTTAGAAAAGAGAGAAAATGCAATGATCAATTCTGAAGTCTATAGAGGAAGAATGATTGGAAATATTATATTGACAAAAGAGGAACAGATCCATTTTCTGAAGAATATGCTTAGTTCCCACGTGCAACTTGTAGGGATCTAAGATTATTGCAAATGAAGTAGATGTTTTACATAAAATTATGCCATATATGTCCTCAGAATTAATAAAATCCAGAGCCTCGAAAAAAAAGAGGTTATTAAAATAGGTTGTAAAACTTTAGTGATTAAAATAGCATAATAATGACATAAGAATAGACAGATCAATACTCTTCATTTAACAAACCTGTAAATATGTTAATTATGCAATGCAAGGAGTTAGGTACTTATTGACATGAAAACCTAAAGTTGTGTCCATGTACTGTGCATGTACAGTGTAACTCCGTTTCAGTAAGTGTGTGTGCACGTTTGCAGGTGTAGGCATATGCATGTGAGCACATATGTGTGTGATTGTAGAGAGAGCTCTGGAAGAATGTCTACCTGGCTGTCCACAGTGGTCATCTCATGGCAGCAGAGTCTCACATGTGATATTTTTTTAATCTCACATTTTGCTTTTTGCTTCTCTTTATTGTTTGAATTTTTGAACCATTACATATTTTTAGCAAACAGGCTGAATCCATTTCCAATGGAAGAAAAAAGCAAAGGTCAACAAAATATTTCATGCAATGTCTCTCATCAGCTCCCAAGCTTCAGATTTTGAACACGGCTGTCGCTCTTGCTCTGTGCATTCCTTCTGCTCTTCCTTTGTGTAACCCTCATGAACCCTTGGTGGAGGGTGAAGGATCATGGATATTATTCTTTGTAACTCAAACTTTGGCTTCAAAAATAATATGAAGATCATAGATATAATTGTGTGGCCTGCATATAATTTTTACATGATTGACTTAGGATCAATTTAGTGCCTCTTTGCCCTTGAAATAAACAAAAATATAAATCCAGATGTAGGGTTCAGGGTGGAGGGGTTGCACTTTAGACCTACTGTATGCTGGATGATCACAGCTCAGCTTCTCCATGCAATTCTCCCTAGGCCCAAGGTTAAAGCTGCTGATAATAACTAACAGGGAAGAGGAGGCATGAAAGAAAAAGAGAAAAAAAGGAAATAATCATTAGACTCATACTGGCAAAGTTTACTTTAATTTGGGACATGGCTGGATTTAGGCCCTATTTATAATGAGGCAAAATGGGGCCGTAAAAATAGAAACTCATTAAGAACAAGAAAAAACCATACTTCCCACATATTGTGAAGGTTGTGCTCTGTAGACGAGTGCCCTGGGGAGGAGAAGCAGGGGCTGAAATAGAACCTCTCGCTGTCCTCAGTGAGCAGAGAAACCTGTTGCTGTTGTGGCAATGCCCACATTGTAGAGGGAAGGCTGCGCCTGTCCAGTTTCCACCAATGTGAGCAGCTGTCATTTTCTAATGACACTTTATGACTCAGCAGCCCTGATTCTCCGATTTCCAGAATAATGCAAAGACAAGACAGGTGATTTAATCAATTAAGTACTGGAAAAGAAATTTCTAGGATGAGGTGGAAAACTTATTCTCATCCTCTGCTGGCGATGATGTGCTATCACATAAGAGGTGATGCCAATAAAATCCCAAAGGAATTGGAAGAAAAGCACTTCTAGGGTGGAAGGTTTATTTGCTAATAACTTAACATTTATATTCAGTCGTTTAAACCAGTTCTGCTTTCTTTGCAGAAGCTAGTGGATATCTCTATTTTACCTATGAATCCACTGTAAAATTAGTCAGTATGTAATTAAAATAATTCCTCAAAAAACGCGTAATGAGGCAATTATGGAGGGAAATAAAAGTAGCAGAAAGGAACTCAAAATTATGGCAAAGAAATTGTCAAAAATGCCAGAGCTCTACCCACAGCAGGCTCCGGCTGTGTGCACTGACATACAAGAACAGGGGAGAACCTGTTGGTGAGTGTGTGTGCTGTGATACAGGAGTGGATTTGTGGGACCGTGAACAAAGTGCTAACAGAATTGCCATGGCATCTTAATGTTCCCGTCTTTAATACGCTACTCTTTAGCTTTCTACAGAAGTCCTGATCATAAAGTAATATTTATGGTTCTCCTCTAAATTCTTCCATTTCACATTTTTGTATGGAACACAACTCAGTGTTATGATATAAAAATGAGAATCTAGAAATTCCAAAAAGACAATAATTTTTAGTAATAATAAATGAGTTGTTTAATGCTAAGAGGATGTGTAATACAATACAGACCAAGTTCTGTTTTGATAATCAAAGTAATATGGGTTGAATATTATGTAAATAGCTTGCAGAAACTTTTGGTAGGAAAAAACCCAAAGTATTATAATTGCCTTTAAGTTTGTGAGAAACACAAGAAGTTATCACACACAACAATAAAAATCACTTTTTAAGCAATAAAGTCAATGCATCATAGGAGACAAAAAACATAAAAAGAATAATGAATACTTTTAAATATATATTCAAGAAAAAGGAGAGTACTCTTATTGGTTCTTTCCCAAATGAGAGTACAAAAGGTTAAGTGTATATTTTTGAATATGCATTTAAAAATAACACTTGCCAATATTTTATTAAGATCTTGCAAAAAATGTATGTAGGACTGATCCAATAGCTTACATAAGACTTTATCTTTCTGGTTGAAAATTACGCTTAGAACAATTTGTCAAACAAATTTCCAGGAACAGTAAAACACATGCAAGAAAGAAATTAATATCGTGCATCTCAGCATCAGTTAAGAGCTGCATAGATCAAAGACTCCTTCTGGTGCCATGAAGGTCTGACTTTGACTTTCAACCAAGATGAGAGTGGGAACCATGTGATAAGACAAAAGCATAAATAGCTAATTTCTAAGGATTTTATCAGATTATAAATAAAGCTCATTGTCATGTGAGGGATCCCCAAAAGGGTTGCACTGGAGTTTGCAGGCATACAAGTAAACATATGTGACAGAGAGGCTGTGGCTCCCCGTTACTTCTTTTCCATAAACAATACTGTTCTCCTTTAATTCTTCCTAAAGCATAAATGAATAGTCCATATTTTTAAATGGATGGCAAGCAAATTCTCAGTTATATCAACTGCAGTAATTAATACATTTTACTGCTTTCTGGCATTTAATTATAGAATGTGACACTGTGCCTTGCTGAGGACATTTTTGACTTTTTAGTGTGCTAAAAATGGCATCAACTCTTTATTCTTATTACACACAATTTCAAACAGAGTACCTCCAAGGGTCTTGTCTATTCTCCAAAACTGGATGGAGCATAAAAGATAGACAGGCATGTATTTTATCAGAAAATATTCCAAACTTAGAAAAAAAAAACTGGTGGGGGGAAAGGAATACCAATAAAAATTTATGAGGGAAACAACCTGTCTTTTGAAATCATGTGGAGATTAGGGCTTGTGTTTGCTTCTAAATCAGCCTTTATTTCCTTACCCAGTCATGGAGTTTAACGTCATAATTGTCAATTCAATTAGTTACTAAAGCCTAGGATCATGATGTAGAATGAACCAGGTGTTCAAATGCCTTGGTGTTGCCTTTACAAGTCTTTAATGCCTAAACCAAGAGGGCTGTGGCCACCTTCACAAGTAGGTAAGTTGCTTTAATTGGCATAAGGGTGTTGCTTTATTTAGTGACAGAGTTGAGAATATGATCCTGTGACTGAACAGGCTTGATAATTAATTCCACCGAAGTGGTTGATGTGTTCTTAGGCACATAAAGGTAGATGGAGAAGAAGGAAAGGAAGACGAACAAAACCGATGCTTGGGTGGTAGAGGGCAGAAAAGACTTCCAATATTGGTATTTTTCAAAAAGAGAGTCAAATATGCTATTATTAATGTAGAAATATTTTGTCAATGAGACACCCCAAATTTTCAGAAATGTGTATTTCTCAACAGCTATAATAATAATGAACCTGTTGTGAAGGGATGGTCTTTGTTCCCAAGTTCAGATTTTAGCAAAATATTATGTTGTCAATATTTTCCAGCAATAGAAAATTACTCTCTTTGATCTAGGTATTTAGGCATCTGATAGAGAATAACTATTTTTCTTGCATTCAGAGGCCTTACCTTGAACAAGGAAAGCTAAGCTAGAAAATTAAATAACTTTAAAAATATTTAACAACATAGGAAAGTTAAATTCAATTTAAAAATCACGAACATTATAAAGTAACATGTCAATGTGTATCTCACTGAGTATCAAATTTGTGGCATAGGGACTGATACAGTTTGGCTTTTTGTCCCCACTCAAATCTCATCTCAAATTGTAATCCCCATGTTTCAAGGGAGGGAACTGGTGGGAGGTGATTGGATCATGAGGTTGGTTTCCCCCATGCTGTTCTTGTGACAGTGAGTGAGTTCTCACGAGGTCTGTTAGTTTTATAAGGGGCCATTTCCCCTGCCCCTGTCTTCCCTGCTGCCTTGTGAAGAAGGCACTGGCTTCTCCTTCGCCTTCCACCACAATTGTAAGTGTCCTAAGGCCTCCCCAGCCTTGAGAAACTGTGAGCCAATTAAACCTCTTTCCTTTATAAATTACCCAGTCTCTGGCAGTTCTTTATAGCAGTGTGAAAATGGACTAATACAGCCACACCTTTTCTGTGTGGCTATTACAGGTGGCTTCCCTTTTATGGCCATGATGGAGTAACAGGGACTGAATTTTCCCTCCCGTCTGAAACAACTGAAAAAAACTGGACACAATTTAGAAATTGAATATTCTGAAAACACTGGACATCATCTGGTAGCAAAGGACACTGACCTCTGTGAAATGAGAAACCAAGTGACGGGCCCTACAGTCGCCCAGCTTGCTGCCTGGGGAGAGTCTTCAGGCAGTCATTCAAGGCAAGGGAGGAAAGGGGGCGCCCATAAGTCTTTGTGTACTGAGGTGATAAGCCAGGGAGCTCAAAGAGACTGTATTAGTTTCCTAATGTTGTGGTAACAAATTACCATAAATTTACTGCCTTAAAATAAAACAAATTTGTAATCTACAGTTCTGGAAGTCAGAAGTCTAAAATGTAACAGCAAGCCTGTGTTCCTCCCAGGGACTTGCAGGAAGCACCTGTTTTCCTGTCCTTTGCAGCTTCTAGAGGGTTCCTGCATTCTTTGTCTTTTGGCCCTTTCCTCCATCTTGTAAACCAGCAGCATAGCACCTTCCAATCCCTTCCTCTGTCTCTGACTCTCCAGCCTCTCTCCCTCTTACAAGGACCCATAGTATTATATTGGGCTCACCCAGAGAATCCAGGATAATCTTCTCATCTTAAGATCCTTAATTTAGTCACATTTACAAAGTGCTTTTTTTGGTCATTTAAGGTAACATATTTACAGGTTCCCGGGTTTAGGATGTGGACATTTTTGCATGGTAAAGGAGAGTGTGGCCATAATTTAGCCTGTCACAGAAGCCAAAGCAGCTAGAGTTTGCAGGCAGAGGAGCAGAGCAGAGAGAACAAGGTCGCAGAGTGAGTGCACTACAGATCTGAGGGGGCCCTGCAAGTATGCAGCAGAAAAGTCCTCTTGAGCATTCAGCTAAGTGATGATCAATACATGCATGTGAGGAAGCTTTCCAAAACTGAGGGGGAAATCAATAGAATAAGAGGGAATAAGCCTAACGGCTCACACAGAGCTGAGAGTAGTACCTGTTCCTGTCAGCCTAAGAAGAAATCTCTTAATTCATTGACACTGGGGAGAGTAGTTAGAAGGGTTTGCCTCAGTAGTAAGGCAAAATTGGCCCTAGATTAAACACCACACTACTCTAGTCCTCCTAATCAAAGCTTAAAAGCAAGATTCATAAAGATAGAAGTAATTCCGGTAGCTTAACCACCTCCCAGAATAAAGCTCCTGACTTTTTTTGGAATAAAGAAATACCCAGTAGCCAAAGATGAAAAAAAAAAATAATCACAATGAAAGGCAACCAATGAAAAGTTCCCAAGTGTGCAGAGAATAAGAAATACACAGCCCACAATTAGGAGAAAGCCAATCAAGAAAAACTAATCCAGAAATGATTCAGATGATAGAGTCAGTAGATAAGAACATTAAAACAATAATTAAAATTTTATGCCATGTGCTCAGGATATTAGAGGAAAAATCAAACATCTGAAATTGAAACATGAATGATGTAAAAAAGATGTAAATGAAACTGCTAGAGATGAAAACATATTACCTGAGATTTAAACATACACTGAATAGGTTTAAAAATATATCACATGAAGAAGAAAAGATTAGTGAACTTGAAGACATAGCGATAGAAACTATCTAAAATGAAACACAGAGAAAAAATAATTTAAAAACAAGGAAAGAATTGTGAGCTGTGAGACTACCTCAAGTGGCCTATGATTTGTGTAATTTTAGTTCCCAAAGAGATGGTGAGGAGTAAAGAAAATATATTTGAAAAAATAATGGATGAAAATTTTCCAAATTTGATACACACTATAAACCTATAGACCCAAGAGTCTGAGAAAGCCCAGGCAACTACATCAGAGCACATCATCTACTTAAAACCAGAGATAAAGTTTTCAAATGAGACAGATAAAAATGTCGCTTTACATAAATAAGAACAAAAATAAAGATGACAGCAGATTTCTCACTGAAAACAATGCAAGCTGGAAGACAGTGGAATAGCATCTTCAAAATACTGAAGGTTAAAAGTGTCAACCAAGGGTTCTTAGTGAAATACTATGCAGCCATAAAAAATGATGAGTTCATGTCCTTTGTAGGGACATGGATGAAATTGGAAATCATCATTCTCAGTAAACTATCACAAGAACAAAAAACCAAACACCGCATATTCTCACTCATAGGTGGGAATTGAACAATGAGAACACATGGGCACAAGAAGGGGAACATCACACTTCGGGGACTGTTGTGGGGTGGGGGGAGGGGGGAGGGATAGCATTGGGAGATATACCTAATGCTAGATGACGAGTTAGTGGGTGCAGTGCACCAGCATGGCACATGTATACATATGTAACTAACCTGCACATTGCGCACATGTACCATAAAACCTAAAGTATAATAAAAAAAAAGTCTATATAAAACAAACAAACAAAAAAAACAAAAAAAAACAAACAAAAAAAAGAAAATATATTTCAAAAACTTTTTTAGTTATTATATTCTTGGTGGTAGGTTTTGCATTGTTATTCTGAAACTTTTTGTATGTGTATGTCAGATAAAGCAAATAAGTAATTATGTTGTTTTCGTTAAGAACTGGAATTGTCAGCATAGGCTAAAAGAGGTATACATGCTGCCTATGAGGTTGAGTGAGAACACTGTAGTCCTGAACTTAAACTGGAAGTATGAATAAGAGCTTATGATATATTTTGTTAAGAAAATACATGTTTATAGCTATGTCCACCCCAAAAGGATTAGATCAATGGAATATAATTAAGAATCCAGAAAAAAAAATACATCTATAGTCAATTGATTTTTAACAATGATGACAAGACTGTGCAAAGGGGAAAGAATAGACTTTTCAACACATTGTGCTGGAAGAGCTGGATATCCACACACAAAAGAATTAGTTTGGATCCCTGCTTCATAGCATATAACAAAAATTGACACAAAAATGGATCAAAGACCTTATTGTAAGAGCTAAAACTATACAACTTTTAGAAAAAAAACAGGCATAAATCTTTCTGACCTTGCATTAAGCAATGGTTTCTTAGACATTGCACCAAAAACACCAGTATTTTAAGAAATGATAAATAAATTGGACTTAATCAAAAACTGCTTTAAAAGACACACCAAGAAAGTGAAAGCACAATTGATAGAATGGGAGAAAACATTTGCAAATCCTGTGTCTGATAACAATTTATAACTTAAATATCAATGCTGATCAAGGGTATCCAGAATATACAAACAAGCTCTAATAATTCAATAATAAAAAGACAAGTCTCTAAAGAAAACATAGAAATGATCAATAATGAGATAATAGATTTAATATCATCAGCCATCAGAAAATGTAAACCAAAACCACAATGAGATACCACTTTATGCACACTGGGATAGCTAAAATAACAGAAAATAATGCAAAATGAATGTTGGTGAGGATGTGCAGAAGCTGAAACATTTGTCCATTGCTGATGGAAATGTAAAATGGTGCAGGCACTGTTGAAAAAGGTGTGGCAGTTCCTCAGCAAGTTAAACATAGAATTACCATACGACTCAATAGTTTCACTCTTACGTATACACCCTAATAATTGAAAACAGGTGTTCAAACTAAAGTCTCCACACAAATGTCACAGCAGCACTCATCACAAGAGTCAAAAATTCAAAGCAACCCAAAAGTCCATCAGTTGATGAATAAACAAAGTATGAAACACAATACACTGAACTATTCTTAAGCTATGAAAAGGATGGAAATTCTGATACATGCTGCAGTATGGATGAACCTTCAAATCATTATGCTAAGTGAAAGAAGCCAGACACAAAAGGCTGCATGTGGTACGATTCCATCCATATGAAATATCCAGAGGCGGCCAATTCATAGAGATAAAGCATATTTGTGATTCCCAGGGCCTGAGGGAGGCAGGAATGGGAAGCGATTGCTTAATGCTTGCAGAGCTTCCTTTTAGAGAAATGAAAAGTATTGGAACTAGATAGCCGAGATTGTTGCAAAACATCATGTATGTCACTAATAGAAATTTTTGTTATAGATATTTTAGCACAAAAACGTTGTAGATGATAGTAAACAGTGAATGTTATAATTCCTCTACAAGTTTAAAAAAATCTGGAGTGGAGAAGTAGGTAGAAGTTATGGATGAAATGAGTTGTATCACAACTTGATAATTGTTGAAGATAAATGATAGATAAACATGGAGTATTTTACACGATTCTTTCTATTTTGATTAGCTTTAAATATATTAATAATCAGAAATATAATGAAATATACAGACACTTTAAAGATTGTATCAAGGAATCAGTAGATTTTGTTGATTCTTGTTAACAGAACAATTAATGAAGACTAGGTCCTTGGGAAACAAGTTGCATGGGCTGTGACTTTAATATAATTTTATGTGTAGTTGGATAGGCTACTTTTTCCAATTATACGGTTTTATTTGACAATGCGACAGAATTAAGTTTAGAAGGACAAGATCAGTAGTATAGTTGCCAAGTGAATATTAGTTTTAGAAATGATGGTATAAGCATAGATTCCTGAAAATTATCCAGGGCTTATCTCAGCGCCTCATACGACGAACTCTCGATATGTGGTTGCTTATTAAATTAATGAATGCTCCAATATCTGTGCTTGGCCATATACCTCATAGGACTGTTGTGAGTAATTGAATGTTGCTAATTTGAGGGAATGTAAATTTCCTTATGAGAGGGGAGATAACAACTGCTTTAAGTGTTTTGAATCAATTAATTGATTTCCAAAACAAAAATGGTGCTTTTCAAAACAGCTGACAAACTAGTTAGGTCACAATAAATTGTTAGACTAATTATTTGTAATATCATATCAATCTGAATGTGTAGAACTAGCCAGTTGCTGGGTGTCATGTAGCTATGATCTGAGATTTTAATTTATAACTTAAAATATCAATGCTGATTAATTCATCTAATTTGGAGGCAAAAAACTGTTGTCCATTATAAATTATTATTTGACAATGCCACAATTAAAAGTATTTTACAATTAAGTTTTATTTGACAATTATTGTCAAATAAAAACAATTATTTGACAATAATAATTGGGTAATTGACAATAACCCTAACGCTATTATTATTGTTAAATAATTGTCAAATAATACTTCTACCTACCTACCCAAAATTAAATCAACTCATCTCCCTATTTTGATATATATTTCTTTTCTTCTTTCCTTCCTTTCCTTCCTTCCTTCTTTCTTTTCTTTCTTTCTTCTTTCTTTCTTTCTTTCTTTTTCTTTCTTTCTTTCTTTCTTTCTTTCTTTCTTTCTCTCTCTCTCTTTCTTTCTTTCTTTCTTTTTCTCTTTTTCTTTCTTTCTTTTCTTTCTTTCCTTCTTTCTTTCTTCTTTTTTTTTTTTCTCCTGAGATGGAGTCTCGCTCTGTGGCCCAGGCTGGAGTGCAGTGGGGCGATCTCAGCTCACTGCAATCTTCGCCTCTGGAGTTCAAGCAGTTCCCTTTCCTTAGCCTCCCTAGTAGCTGGGACTGCGGGCACCCACCACCATGTCCGGCTAATTTTTGTATTTTTACTAGAGATGGGGTTTCACCATGTTGCCCAGGCTGGTCTCAAACTCCTGACCTCAGGTGATCCACCCGCCTCGGCCTCCCAAAGTGCTGAGATTACAGGCCTATTTTGATATGTATTTCTATAGCCCAGCATATCATTCAAAGCTTGAGGGTCTTTATTACGGCTACAGCGCCACCTGTTTGTTCCCTCTCCAGCCGGCCGCTTTGACTGAATGGCTGCGCTTGGTTCCTGACGATGCCATGTGAGAGTTCACGGGATACTAGGTAAGCAGCCAGGAGCCAGCTTGCTTCAACACGGGAGACAAATCTCCCCCGTAACCTCGGCCCAGCCTGCTGGCTGCAGCCCGTTTGTTCCCCTGCCTGCCTCCCTCAAAGCCTCTGCCCGCTTTCGGGTTCTAGTCACTCTCCAGGGCTTCCCAGTTACATCCTGCGGTTTCCGGAACTGTGTGTCCATGGCTGCCTGTCGTTTCCAGGCGGCCGGGATCATTTTCCCTCTCTCCTTTCGTTCGCTGTTTACGTGGCCTTCAGAATTACTGGGGATTTCTTTTGATCACTCAGGATCCAAATCATTTGTTTATCTTAAGAAAATAGAAACTAACTCTTACACATTGTGATGGCCAACTTAGATGACGTAGATAACTCACATGATTATAATGATATAGAACATTTGGAAGTTAGACGAGGAAAGCCGCGTGTTCCCCCCCGCACCCCCCGCACCCCCATTTCACCCGACATGTGACTCACTGGGGAAGCGGCCACAGCTGGAGCACGCGTGAGACACGTACAGAGGATGAGGCCCCGTGGAATTGTCTCGCACGCCCCCACCTGGTCCTGCGATCCAAGGCAGAGCTCCACACCCCTACAGGCGTCATTAGCCACTCATCAGCCACCATCAGGCCCAAGGGTGGCAGCAGATAGGGTCGCCAGCCAGTGTCTGCTCCAGAAACAACATTAGACCCACGGCACAATTTACTGGAAGGTTCTTTTCCATTTTCACCAAAGAAAATGCGGCTAATGCCTTCCAAAGGAGGAAAAGGAAAATGACGCTAATAACAAAAGATCCTGCTGGCTACAATTATGTTAGGTAAAGAAATAGTGAGTATGTGTTTGTTTTTACCCGCTATTTAGTAGAGCTATTTTCATGTACACACGTATATAAAGACATTGCTGAATTTTAGTACAGTACTTTAACATGATTTGGTTATACTAAAAATAAAATCTTTTCTTTTCCATATTTCATTGTGGTACAATTTCCTGTCTCAAAGAAAGATGGAAACTTTTACTTGGAAGATATATAGTTAGAATTTCCTGTAATACTGAATTAGCTCCAGTCAAAATGAACTATTTTACACTGCCATTATTACTCATTTACCAAAAATACTTTGTTCTGGGTTTAATATTTTCTTAATACTTTTAACTTTCCAAAGCACTTTCTCATCAAATATCATTTTTGGCCTGGGTTAGGCTCACCCAATATCTAACTAGATTTTTTTAAGCAACAGAAGTTAATGTCATTTGTTTATGATGCCTATGTGTGCCTTGACACTTTAAAAAATAATTCAGTAGAAAAATCGCATTAAAAATCACATAAAAGACTTTTAATACCATACCTTGACAATAGATATGTCCATGCAAAGCTATGAGACTCCACTACAGTTTTATTATGATCTGATTATGATGTCAATGCAAATTTCTAAAAAGCTCTATCCAACTGTAATTTCAAGACAGTTTCATTGCGTTAAGAAACAAAACAGTCAACATAGCGTTGCATTAATTTGGGGGGTTTTGACAGAAAGCTATGAAACAAAGGAATGTGACAAATCAAGTCAACCTAGAATTTGGCTTCCCTGAGAGTGGGAAGTATTATCGAGGCTCATGATTCCAAATATAGAGACCAGTGGGCGATGCCAAATGGAGCCTGGTGAACTTGGGCACAACTGGCTGGAATTAATTAACGTGCCATCTAGGAGCCTCACATTGCTGACTTTCTGTATTGCTGGATCCGGTTCGCACAATGATATGTAGCCCTTTCCTGCTACCCTACTATTGAAGCCAAGGGGGAGTGCTGCCGGCAGGCATTCCTTTCTCTACTTTGTTTTTTTTTCAACCCTGTGTATTTATGGAGTTTTTAAATACTATCTTTTCCTGTTTACCATATGTCAAATTCTACATGAACTGATAAAAACATGCAAAGGCCTTATCACTCTAATCTCCTAAAATAGACTTGCTTCCCTCCTACCTCCTACACTTCATCAAGCCCTAACTACTAATTACTAAAATCTAAAGTGCTCATCTGACCGAACTGCACTACGTGTCCGTTTTTAAAGACCTCAGTTCCATTATCCCTACTGATGTGGGCACCCAGGAAAAACAAAAACAAAAACAAAAACAAAAAAAAGCAATCCCTGTTTGTATTTTTCCATGATGCAGCTACTCAGCTCTGAGAAAGTTCAGTATAATGATTATTCCCCTGCCCCCAAATATAATATGCTTTCTTTAAAACAAGCTAGCACCCTCCTTGCTACTGGAGCTCTGCTGCCTGGACTGACACCACAGCAGCCGCCTTCATCAGAGCCTGCTGTGATGCTCCCAACTCCTCACTCCAGGGAGTGCTTCCCTGCTTGATGCTGGTAGCAGATTAAAGCTGTTCTAATTTTCCATCCAAGCCAAATAGATGCATAAGCAAGCTGTTAGATTGTCTCAGGATCAGCACAGTACACCAGCCTCACGCTTTTTCAGAGCTCCACTGCAGTTAGCATATCCGTGAACATTTGCAAGTGAAATCAAATGGGAAGGAGAGAGGAGGGAGGAAGTGGAAGACAGAGGTAGGAGAACACCACTCCCAAAGCCAAACGCAGATCCCTGCTGAAGCGGCAATGAAAAGTCAAAAGGCACTCTACCAGAATTTAGTGAAAAACACATGCAATAAACACTGAAAAATACCGCTTATTGAGAAAAAGGAAGAGAGAAGCATGGAGGATCATCTCCTTGCATTTACAGTAAAAAAACAATTTGTCATGCTCTGTTCCCCACAAGACACTCTGTCCAAACAGACAAAGGAGAAAACAGAATTGTAAGGCAGCTCGGTCATTACAAGCTGAAAGCAACTAAGGCCTATGTTCTGTGACCCAGTCGCAGGTCACTACAGATGCCTACTTGGGATTCGGGGCTGGGAGTCCAATTTGAGCTTATCTCCCAACCCCTTACTCAAATAAAGCTCATGATGGAATTGCTGGTAAAGGTAGCAGTCAGTTATGTAAATGAGATAAAGTGTCCATTGCAAAATATGAATTTGGATGTGACACATTGCCAGATTTGGAGAAAATAGTAAGAACCAAGATGGTAAAATGCAGAAAGGCAAAGAAAGTTTAAATCAACAGAAACATAAGAAACATGCCTGCAGCTCGAAGTGCTGAATAAATGGGGTGAAGATGAGGGAGAGATAATTACATGCCTTGTTAGAACTAGTTTTTATCATCATTGTGTTAAACATTTATAATAAAAGCCCAGGTGCACGAAGCATTCTGCTGAGTGTGGTACACAGCAAGACACACAGAGATACTCTTTATCCCTTGCAAGACTCTCTACAGAGAGAGCTGGGAATAGAACACACACAAATGCTATTCGTGGCAAAAAAAAGCCCACCAAATCATCGACTGTGGGGCTTCTTCCCACAATGAGATGTCTCGTGCACATGCAGTATGCGCTCCTAAATAAAATGCGAGCATAACATTTTAAAAGGAGATCCTGCCTACAAAGACTTCGCACTAAAACAAACAAATGTGAAAGTATTCTATAAATGAAAGAAATGAATATATATTAGCCTTAGTGGGTCGAAATGTGTTCCCCTCCCCCAAAATATGCTGAAACGCTAACCTGGGGTACTTGTGAATGTGACCTTATTTGGAAATAGGGTCGCTGCAGTGAAATCAAGGTAAGAGGAAGTTGTGCTGGAGTAGGGTGGGCCTTATTGAAAGAGAAAGACACACAGACACAGAGAGAAGACAGTCAGGTGATGGCAGAGCCAGAGGTTGGGAGGATGCAGCCACAGGCCAAGAAGCGCGGAGGATTGCTGGGAGCCACCAGGAGCTGAGTGAGAGGCAAAAGTGTTCCCCAGAGCCATAGGAGGAACACACCCCTGATGGCACTTTGGTTTCAGACTCTCAGCCTCCAAAACTGTAAGGATACATTTCTGTTGTTTTAAGCCACCCAGGTTGTGATACATTGTTATGGCAGCCCTGGGAAGCAATTACATTTAGTAAAGTCAGGTCTGCCCTAATTTGATGTTCAGCTTTGGAGATTTTACTCTATCTGTACAAAGTATTTCAACTGCAGTAAGTGTCTGACCTTATAATTTAAAAATTGCATTCCAGTGTGAATGATGGCTGGAGTGCATGTTTTCCATGACAGGTTAGCTTTTTACCTCCTCCTCTCTCAACTGCCCGTGCCACCAAGGTATCCATCCCCAAATAGGCCAGTGCCACCCAGTGAGCCATCACCACGCCCATCTCCTGAACGAGGTTTGTCCTGGCTTTGCTATGAACCACTCCACAGAACTTCAGCTCAAGTTTGCTCTTCTCATTCTCCTATCTGATATCTTCATCCTTAGAAGCTCCTTTTCATTTTTGTCCCTTCTGTCTAGCTGCCAATGCTAGCAAGGATGTAGTGAAATTTAAATCTCTCAAAATTCTGAAAAAATGTGAGTTGGTTTCTTTCTGCAAATCAGTAAGATGGCGTAAGAGCTTTAAATGTGTTCATGATCTTAGGACCTAATAATCTTCCTCCTAAGAACCTCCATGCAAGAATCAAATGTCATGCAAAGCTGTTCATTTCAGAGTTCTATCTCTCCTGTGTCCTCATTCACTAGTGCAGAATCCAGTGCCCAAGAGGTCTTGTTACTGGGGGCAGCCATGAGGAGCATCTGCCATTGGCTTGTGAACACACCAATCAATTATTGGTGCATATCCTTATTTATTCCTCTTCTCTTTGTCCTTCCTCAACGTATTTCCAGGAATGAGGGTTGTCCCAGCATGACTCCCTTGAGCACTGAGGTTCCTCCAGGCATCATCATCACCTTGACCAGGGACTGCACCCCAGCGGGGAGCAGCTGCTAGATGGGGGGCCTCACCCACAATGCGGTGCTGAGCCCACTGCTGCCATTTCCACTGTACATAACCACTTTTGTGCAAAAACCCTCAAGGGTGATGGGAGGGAGCCAGAGAGAGGTAGGGAAAATAATAATCCAGACTGACTTGTATTCTACTCTACTGTCTGAGTCTCACAGAGCTTTAGGAGGAAGCACTGGTACCTGGGCTCTATCCCATTGGTATTGCTCAAATATTGGTTTATGGAAGGCCAAGAGGAACAGCCAGGAGAGGGAACTCTGGCAGCTCCTTCCTCCTCTTCAACAACGATGGCCTTGACATCCAGTGATGTGCTCAGTCCCTGGTGGAACTGGACTCTGTCTGGCCCATCCCACCACAGGATGGACACAGCTTACTGGGGGTCATCCCACATAGCTGTAATATCAGCCAAAGAAAGTGTGACAGAAGGTAGATTAAACCCATATGATGGAATAGCACTTATCCATTAATGGTACCTCTTTTTAATAATGACTTTAAAAGTTCCTGTTACATATTATATGAGAAGAGGATTCAGAATTATGTACCAAGTAAAAACTTCTTATGAAATATATCTATGTATATATATTCATATATTTATACATAGAAAAATAAGCTAGGAAGAAATACACCTTAACCTTAACAATCACTATCTCTAAGCAGTGAAGTTAGGGGTGATTTTAATCATTCACTAACTTTCAAGACTTTTTCAAGTGTTTTGTATTGCTTTTTAACCTCTTTAATAATATGCATACTTTTCTATTAAATAATAGGATGCTTAAGAAATATCCAAACCTTTGTTCTCCTAATGCCAAATTACACAGGACTCTGAGAGGAGCCAGCAGCGCATTTACTCATCCTCAGCCATCCCAGGGTGTCCCCACCTCCCCCACCCAGGACTGGAGCAGTGCAGGGGTCCCCGAGCAGGGCGTGCCACCCGGGAAGCTCTGGTCTTTGGTCTGTGCTCCTTGTATGGTCTCCTAAGAGGCTCTCTGTGGCTCTCATGTTGAACCTGGGGTCCAGGAGCTGTTTGCAGGGCTGGGCCCAGCCTCCCTAAGCAAGTGGAGCCTCTGTGTCTTCAGGTCTTGCCACGTGCCCGGCACTGCCCTGGTGGGCATGGCTGCCATGCAAGTTCATTCCCTCTGGATCTGAAGGGGCTTCCTATCACTTCCATCTCATGATCCCTATACTCAGTTCCAAGTTCAGACTTTTTACAAAAGACAGAAAGCATCATGTCTTCCAGAACTCTCTGCTTTTGCCCTTGAGAAGGCCCTGGTTTAAGAAATTTAAAAGCAGTTTGTCAGTAACAGGAAAAGGACAAACACTGAAGAAAACAAACACAAATAAAAACCTCATTAAACATTCCTGCCTCCTTTTTGTAATTGTATTTTTTTAAATGTGTTTCTTGAGTCATATGAAGAGAAAATAAACTGCAAGAATTAGGAATTCAGAGTAAGATAGCTGGAAACGAGTATGGTTGTGTCTATCCAGAGACACTGAAAGTTGTGGCTTACCCTAAACACGAGCTGGCAAAACCACATTTGTGTTTGAGTCAAAGTTTATTTTTCTGACTCAATATGGCAGCTGTACTTGCCATCAATCTTAGAAGATTAAGCTGACCAGCAATTTACATTTTTTAACCAAAGAAGCCATTTTTCCTGGAGTGAATAATACGAAAATTATTTTGATCATTCTGTATCTTACATTCCTTTGGCATTTTCTGTTTGCGGTTGCGAGGTGGAGTATGATTTCAAATGTGCAAACTCTTCTACAGTGTGTATCATGAGCATCTGAACCACTAAATTTTACCCACCATAATGAACCTTGAAGGACGTTAGCTTTGGAAATAGTGCATTTTTATGTTTGAGGTTGCTGTGATGTACAGGGTCTGACAGAGCAAACACTCATTTGGGGATTCTTGTGGGCAATAGAAAAATCCCGAATTGCCAAACTCTATTTCCATTCAAATTGGGAGTTTGAAAGACTCTCCAAATGCAGGGGAATGAAAGAAAAATCAGAATAAAAAAAAGAACTTAAAGAACTTACCTATGAATTTTCATCCATCAGTCCTTTCAGAAAGATTTTATGCAGAAGGGAAACATATATATTTAAAGAAAGCTTAGATTCATTAGGAATGAAAAAGGAAAACATTATTCAAAGTTGCTGTAAAGTATGCTAAGAATCCATTTGGCATTTCTGTAGGCTCTTGTCTTCCAAGCATTGGGAATTTGGGGGACATGTGGCCTATATTTTGCCATCTCTCATGAGGATGGGCACTAAGCCGCGGTTTCTCAATTTGTCCTCATCAGTCATACATTGTTGGAGTGATGCTCCTCAATCCCCATCCAGTCCTAAGCAAGAAGCTATGACTGAGAAACCCTCTGCTTTTCTTATTAGTCACCAAAGGGCAAGCTTTCCCCCACCATCATCAATGTCACTACAACTAAGGGGCTTGTGTTCCCACCATAGGCTCCCTTCCAGTTTAAAGAGATTTGATCAGTGCCACTCGTTTGCATTCTGCTGAAAACATAGTAGAAGGTTTTGGCTCCAGTGCAAACGTATTAGGATTACTCTGAAAAACAAAAAAGTTTTAGATTAGTTAAGCCTGTATTGAATTAAGTCATAATAAAGGAACAGTCTCTTACGGGTTTAAACTGTGGTTTGGCCAACATTCTAGACAAACACACTCACGGTGGGTGTGGGGAGAGAAACGGGGGATGGGAGAAATGAAAAGCCTTTCTTCTAAAAGGAAAGTCATTTTAGAATGTGGTAATCCTCGGTAACGAGGACAATACACTCTTTTGTTGCTTTTTAAAATAAATTTCATCGACATTTTAATTTTTAAAAAATCTTCAGAAATGCACAATAGTTCCATTTCATTTTTTTGGTACATCTTTCCAACATCCATGGGCCCTCAACTCACCAGATAAGGGCAGTTCATATATCTAAAACTCTAAACCCCTAGGAAAATGTTTTCCGTGCAAATTGTGAAACTGTGTCAATGAATTATTTTAAAAGGGAGTGATTAAACTAATACATTTTAAAGACACTAACTCAAGTTCTGCCTTGAACCAATCAAAATGAAATTATTAGCCTTAAGATTCTCATGCTCTTAATCCCACTCAGCCTATCCACTTGTTTGCTCTGTATATGACATAGACCTCCCTCAAGATAATAAGCGTGATAACAGTTGCCTCATTTGTATAGTATTCCACATATATATGTCATTTGATAGCTAAGAAGAACCTATAACATTAAAAAGACAGCTATTACTCCCATTTTTAATTTCAAGAAATTAAACTCACGTTCATAAAACTGAACTATTCAAGGTCACATGACTGGTAAGGAAGCATAAACCTGGATTTTTCTGACTCACAATCCCATTTTCAAAATTTTGAAAACCTCCACCATATCCTATCATGGTTAAAATCTTAATCCAAAAGATAAGTTAGACTCACTTTGGAAGTCAGACCTGATTCTACTATATCCATCTATATATATATATATAGTGTAGGTTGGTGCGAAAGTAACTGCGGTTTTTGCCATTTAAAAGTAATATCTTTAAAATGTGTTTATTTAATTTAGTCACTCTCTTTTAGAATAATTCATGGACATAGTTTCACAATTTGCATGGAAAACATTTTCCTAGGGGGTTAGACTTTTAGATATATGAACTGCCCTTGCCTAGTGAGTTGAGGGCCCATGGGATGTTGGAAAGATGTACCAAAGAGATGAAGTGGAACTACTGTGTATTTTTGAGGAATTTTTAAAAGTTGAAATATCTATGAAATTTATTTCAAAAAGCAACAAATGATCATATTGTCCTCATTACCAAAGATTACCAGGTATATTTTCTGATCGTCTGAGAACTGCCAGCCCTGCACTCCTCCCTGCTGGGTCTTCTCACTTATTGGACTCCATGACCTCATTCTGGTCAGTGCTGGCCACTTTGGCCATATACACTAGTATATATACTATATATGCTATATATATACACACACTATATATACTAGTATATATACTACATATAATATATATTCTACTATAATATATAGTAGAATAGTGTGTATATATATACACCCTATATATATATTATATATATTTATATATTATATATTTATATATTATATATATTTATATATCATATATTTATATATTATATATATTTATATATTATATATTTATATATTATATATATTTATATATTATATATTTATATATTTATTATATATATTTGTATATTATATATATACATATATATGAGATTGTTCCTACAAAATACCAGCCCATCTTGCCTGATATGGAAGGCAATGTTTATCTTTCATTTTCCTTCCTACTCTCCTTTTAATACCTTCCTTCCATAGCTTTCTTCCCCATATTATGTACAAAATATTTGTGTGTATATGTATGTATGTGTGTGTGTATATATATATATCTGTGTGTATATATGTATGTATGTGTGTATATGTGTGTGTGTATGTATATGTATATTTAGAGTGAAATTAAAACCTTCTTCCCTCTGTCTTGGATTCTTCTGTAAATTCATTATCTGGTTAGCAGATGGTATAAAACTGAGCAACGCTGTCATGAACTGTCTTGTGACCCAGGGAAACTGCATGATCCACTTGATTGTTGGAAAATGCCAAAGAATATGTGGGCTAAGCCTTTAGCCTTCTATGCAGAAAAAAAGAATTAAAATATATCTATAAGACATACAGGCTATGGATTTTTTAAAAATGAGACTGATTTTCCTCATTTAGACAGGAGAGGAATAGCTCTGAGAAATTAAAGATCTAATAGCACTCAGTACACATGGCAACTAACCATGAAAAGTAAGGGGAATTTCCAAAGTGATCATGAATAAAAATATCAATGATAATACCCTTTACGTTTTTGATCATACAATGGATTGAAAGAGATTGTTATGTAATAGGGAGAGTGATAATAAAAAGATTTATTTATAACTATTAGACACTCAGCAAAGAACATATACATTGTTTCCACTAAATCTTCTTATAAACCCCAAGTCATATGCCTTTGTCCATTTCACAGATGTGGAACTAAGGCTTATGTATTAATATGACTTTGCTAATGTCACAAAACGAATGACAGTAAGAGCATTTCTACCCAGTTCTGCCTAGTACCAGAGTCTATGTTTGAATCCTAATGCTTTGCTAATGCTTACAGCAGACGAGTGATGGAAGACTTGTGCAGATAATTTCACAATGCCAGACCTTCTTTTCCCTACAATGTGTTTGTCTGTCTTGAATCTGTATTACCCATTACGTATTTATTTGCCTTGAATTTTGTCCTTACCTACAAAAATACCAAGGAAAGATACAATAAATTAAGCTTCATTATGCCCTAGTATAAATTAATTTCTCAATAAGTTTTGTTTGGAGGAATGAGAGGCGGAACTCACGGGAGACTGGGGGACTGACTGGAGGAACTGTAGAAGAGGAGGGAGTTAGGGTAGGATGGTAGGAAATCAAGGGGAAGGTAAACATTACCTTCCAGATCAGGCAAGATGGGCTGGTATTCTGTGAAAAAAAAATCTGATTATCTCAGTAGCTTAACATTACAAATATTTTTTTCTTTTTTTAAAAATGTAAGTTTTCAATTGACAAAGATTAATTGTACATATTTATGCAGTACAATGTTATGTTTGGAAATATGTCTACATTGTTGAAAGATTAAATCAAGCTAATTATACCTATCACCTCACTCACTTTTAATTTTCTTTCTGATGAGAATATTTTAAATCTGCTGTTTTAGCAATTTTAAAATAGATAATAAACTACTATAAACTGTGGTCACCATGCTGTGCAATAGACCACTAAAACTTATTCCTCCCATCTACCTGAAACTTGGTACCTTTGACCCACATCTCAACACTTTTTTTTCTTATTTCCACGGTATCCTCACTTTAGCTAAAGGTGGCATTGTGCTCAGCATGGTCCCTGCTTTGGGTTCCAGGTTGACAATGTTGCCACAATCTCACACATTTCCAGCTGCCATATGAGAGGGAAAGAGAGCTCTAGGGGGTCTCCCATAGGCCACCAAATGCTCCAACCCAAAAGTGACCCACAGGATTCTGCTCCCAATTCACTGACCAGAACTTAGGGTGAGGACCAACCTCAGGTAGGGACAGAAGGTGCAAATCTATGGCATGAACACAAAGTGAGAGGCCAGAACAATGTCATGGCGATGCCAGTGAAGATTCACTCAATGCATATTTCTCAGTATTTGCCTACCTTCCACAGGGCCTGGATTTGGCTCTGCTGACACTTAGGAGAGCATCTTTCCTCCCAATGCATTTCAGTTCATTGCCCCATTTTCTGTTCACATTACTTTCTGAAACTGTTTTTCAGATCAACTTCTCTTCCATCACACACATATATCATATTACCAAAGTAAGTCAAGAATATATCTTTTAAAAACGTTTGGAATGAGAACGGGTAATGAAGGGTCCCATATTTTTGATGGGAGGGTTTTGTCATTTTTATCAAAGGGAGAGCCTTGTCTGTTACTTCAATTATGTTCTTTCCTTACACATTATCTTATCAGAGGCATTGTATGAGATCTTAAAATCATGAATTTCTGACTGATGTGAATGATTCATCTTATTGTAATTTTCTGTGAATATTGTGATAGCCAAGTGGAAAGGGAAATTCATTTGTATGCGGTGAGATCTTAGAAAATCAAACTTTACTTTAAAAATAAATTTTTATTGCCATAAGGCATTTCTTTTGTGTCATTCCTCACCTTGATGAGAAAGTGATGGACCCTTTGTAATGAGTAGTATCTGAATCATGCTGGAAGATGTCAAAATAAAATGAAGATTTCAAAAATGAATAGCTTCCCATCATTTTGCAAAAAAAAAAAAAAAGGCAAATCACATCTCAATTTAGTAAGCAAATATTTCATTTCCTGTAAATTATATATAAATATATAATTGTTTAAAGTTTGTTACAGTGATTCAAGGATTTTGTTGAGACTCAAATGGTTGTCTATGACATCCATGCCTTGTACTGCACATAATGATTGAAAACTCAAGAATTTGTAAGAAACCATGTCAGCCCTCTAGAATCTTAAATTCTGGTTAAGAAGAAGAGACAGTGTCATAGCTCAGTTTTACTGAAAGCAGAACTTGAGATAAGACTTCATGTGCAATGACTTATTTATTAAGAAAGTGTTCCCTGGAGAAAATAATGAAAAAAAGAAGGAAGCAGGGTAGGGAAGGGGGAAGGCCAAATAGGGATGTGATTTCAGGCAAAATCCTACAGCAAGTGTTCCAGCCTGGTCCTTCAGGATAATTCAGAAGTGTAAAGTATACCTAGGAGTTGTCTTGATCTGAAACATTGGAGCTGAGTTTCTGTACTCTTGAACTTCTCAGTCATTGGCTAAGGTCTGCATCAAGGGAACAGAAACTCCTAGGTACTTCCAGCTCTCTGCACATGTAATAAAAGTGACTCCAGTAGCCCAAGGGGCATCTTTCAAAGAAGCATTGCATGTAGCAGTCATCAAAGGCAAACCGTCCAGATGTTGGGGTGGGGGCAAGGGGAAAGACACCAGGCAGGGATTCTAGGGAATATGGGAGAAGCACTGACAATATTCATTTCACTTCACCCCTTGCTTTGCTCAAATCCACTCACATTACATTTGCTTTATACGGTGGTTGTTAGTCACAATGTCTGGGGGAAATTGACAAGGAGAAAGTTAGTAGGATGACCTATAGCTCCCATTGCAGCCATTGGTCTAAGACTGTAACTTACATTCATTATCTCCATGCATTGGGGCATATCTTTTTGCTCCCATGAAAATTATTGCCATGGCTGTCCAATCTTATGATTTGGTGAGTCTAAAAACAGCCAGCTCTTGATGAACAACTCGCCTGCGTGGTCATATGATGCCTATGGCCAGACGCTCAGTCTCCACCAAGGCCCAGGATCAAGCCAAGAGACGCTTTCCACATGTCCCTCTGCTGCAGGGGGCTTGGCTTTGATCCAGAACTCCAGGGATGTGCACTGCAAGCCTCATATTGGGCCCAGCCAGTGACTCCACATAATATTTACATCCATGGCAGGTACTTCCAGCAGCATGGAATAGGATGACTTACACGGCCCAAGAGGCAGTGTTGTGTGCACTGCAGTTCGGACCTTCCACAGAGCCTCTGTTGTTCTAAGCCCACTTGAAATGGTCATTTTGCAAGTCGTTTGATAAATGGGCCAGTAGAGTATTTCCAAATATGACATGTGCTGTCTTCAAAACCTTAATACGCCTACAAGTCCATCTTCTTTCTTAATGGAAGAAGGTCCAAGATGTCATAACATGTCTTTTACCTAAGAGTGAACAGGCTGGCCCACCCCAGATCTCTGGATCCCTGAAAAATTACCAGTATACCAGGCCCCTCAAACCTTGTAGAGTTTATCTCCTACCCTATGAAGCACAACCAGGATGGTCACCACTTTCTGCTAATCATGTCCTATAAACATGTCATCAATATAATGGACCAACAGGATACTTTGGAATGCCCAGAGGGTCCAGCCCCTTCAGGCTGTATTGTGATGGAGATAACACAACCATGGAGCAGGGCCGTGGGTGCAAACTGCCCCAACTTCTCGGTGAATACAAGCAAATTCCGGCCCTCCTTTATGACGGGTATAGGTAAGAATGCATTCACTAACTCCGTAGCCATACCACAAACCGGAATCCAGCAAGGATACCACATATACCACAGAGTCTGAGACTGGAGTTGCCATTTGGTTAAGTCTGTGGTAGTCCACGTTGATCCCATAGGATCCATCAGGTTTTTTTTACTGGCCAGATTGATGAACTCAGTACTGTAGATATAACAGAGAACACCACATTGCATCAGTTAAGTCTTTGAGAGGGGCAATACTCAGCCATTCCTCCCAGGCTAAGGTCAGTTTTCTCCCGTGCTATCTTGGCTGGGGCCAAGGAGAGTGAAGGGGTTTCTGTTTAGCCTTTCCAATCATGGTACCCCTTACTCTTCAGATTAAGAAACTAGTGAGGGTACTGCAGCCTGCTAACAATGTCCATCTTACATATGCATTTGGGTACCAGAAAAATGACCATTCGTGGATCCATTTGTATGACAGTCCTGAGTCAGGACTTCATATATCACCTGACCCCCTCCAACAGGTGGCTGTCATGGTACTTTGGGTTCCCTGGAGCCAGCATCCCATAAGACCTCATGTTCATTAGGCCTTGAAAGACGTGGTGGTGTTTTTTTTCTAAGTGGTGTGTCACTCAGACCAGTGTCTGAAAGTCCCATTGGAGAAGAACCTCAGGAATTGCTACTGCATACCTGGCAGAGATCAGGGTTCTTTTTCAAGGTTACCCTGCTTCTCCTTCCATCCAAAATCTCTGGGTCTGAGAACTGGCTCAGAGTTGGAAACTGGATGAGGTATCCTGTCTTACAATGGAGTCACTAGCATTAGCTTACCGCTCATCCGCTCTTGATTTTTTTTATTATGTAAAGTGATACTCTTGTCAGCTGCACACATGTCTTGTCTGTAGGAAGCCTGTGGTCTATTATCTATCTTCATAGATAACTGAGGGTGGTCTATTATCCATTTTCATAGATAACTGAAGGTAGGTTCTATGGTGGCCTCTGCTCCTGCTGTCTGTTATGGTAATCATGGCCACCTTAACTCTGATGGGCACGTGCTGCCTCCTGGCCACTGTATTCTGCAATCCTATGAACTCCATAATACTAGGAGGCCTGATTATTTTATAGCAACCCCTCTCCTCAGCCCTGCTAGAGCTTCTCAGTTGTTCCGGCACTTTCTACCAGTGCATTCCTTACCTCCTCAGTGGAAGGAATATCCTCTGTGCCTTCCCAAGAAGCAGCGATGGCTGGAGGGTTCTCAGGTCTTACAATGATTCATTGCAGCACACTCATGTCTAAGACTCTTTTGATCCTTTCCTCAACATCCTGCCAAGGCAGTTCTGGCAGCCCACTTATTATAGGCTGTCATTTTTTCCTAAACTTTCTAGAGTCAACCCAGAAGCACAATAGGACTGGCCTAGGAGTCCTTTCCAGGGTGTTGCTGAGTTAATGATTCCTATCAACAAAGGCTGCCATATACAATATACAGTTTGATATCCACCCCTTCCACACACACACCCACTCATGCACGCAGATCCCTCGAGGTCCATTTCAATCACATACTACCACTTTCTCACAGAGTCCTGCAACTCTTCATGTGAATAATCTCTTCTCCACCCTTAGCCGGATGCTACTTCCCCAGTCATGTCATTAGACAATTTGACACTAGAAATTGCTCTAATGGTCATGAGGGAAGGTTAAGGCAGATCTTGGCTTGGGCAAGCATATTTCTGCAAGCCATATGCCTCAACTGAGACCTAGATAGTCTTCAGGCAAAGAGGGTTGCAAGAAAGAAAGAAATGAGTGTTCTACAGGCACAGAAAGTTCCGGGGATACAGGGGCCCAGTGTTCTAGAATACACGTATCTTCACCCCAAGTTTTAGGGTTCTCTTTCTTCTCTAACATTGGTGTAGACTGAAGGGTGAAAATTCAGACAACTTTGAGGTTCTGGTTCTCTTTAGGGTCCTGGTCTTAGAGATTAGCACAGTCTTCTCTTTGGCAGCCAAAGATGAGGGTCTTTTATATGCTCTGTGGAGACCTTCCAGCTTTCTCTCACTGGCTTAACTTTGTATTTGGCTGACCTCTCTGCAATCCATTAGTATTAATCAGCCACAACTAATTCCCCATCCTTAAAGTGACCATTTCCCCCATCTCTCTCAAATAACAGAGATATCACAAAAGTCAATGCAGCCTCTTAATCTATATCTCCTTTAAATCCATCACTCATGAAATTCCTAAGAATTGCAACGGTACACTACCACATGCCAGAGATGATCAATACTCCACTTACCACCAGTGAAAAGGACCTGCTACCATCTGGCCTGTAAGTGATCTAACTCTAGAATCCCATCCTCAAAGTCGGTTTCCAAGCACTACTCCCAGTACCAACTATCTTTGTTTGAGTTCCCCCTAAACTGAACCTGAGATGAAAATTTGCATGTAAGGGATTTATTAAGAAAGTCCTCCCAGGAGAAAATGGCAAGGGAATGAGAGTGAGCAGAACAAGAAAGAGAAGGAGCCAGGCAAGGATATAAGTTTAGACCAAGACAGAAGGGCAGCCCAAGCCCAATGCTGCAGGGGAGTCCTGGAGTGCAAATTATGTCTTCGAATTGCTTCAACCTGGGGTGAGGAAGCTGAGTGTTCAAACTCCCACATGCCTCAGCCATTGGCTGCAAGCTCCTCCAGGTGAATATAAAATCCTGGGGTCTCCAGGTCTCTGCATGTGTGGAGAAAGCTCCAGCAGCCTGAGGACAATCTTTCAAACAGAAGTTAAGTATTGGCCACTGGGCACTTTCAAAGCAGAGTAGAAGTTCTTCTACTCACAGGGAAGCCAGGGAATGGGAGCCCAGCAGAGGGATCCAGGGGATCCAGGAGGACCATTAACAGTGTCCTCTACGAATAGGAGATGGATCAGTAAAAATACAAGCCACTTCATGACAACTGTTACTATGGGGGTTCAGAGTAGATCAAGCACAACAGAGCTGAAATTTGAGGAAGAGATGGGATTTGAGTTGGGTCAGAGAAAATGAATACAATTCGGATGGATGAAGAAGAGAAACATTATTGTTTGCAGAAAGTACACCACAAATAAACTGTTGGAGACAAAAATAAGATGTTTTTTCTGGATGGCAGATAAACATGTGAAAAGATGTTCAACATCACTAGCCATTAAGGAATGCACACTGAAACCACAATAAGGTATTACTACACACCTATTAGAACAACTAAAATAATAAATAGTAACAGCACGAAAGACTTGTGAGGAGGAAGAGAAATAGGATCTCTCAGACATTGCTAGTGGGAATGCAAAATGGTACAGCCACTCCGGAAAACAGTTTGGTGGTTTATTATACAACTAAATGCAGCATTTCCTACTATCCTATAGTTGAATTTCTGGGCATTTTTCCAGTTTATGTTCCCACAAAACTTGTATATAGAAGCATCAGTCATAAGAGTCCAAAGCTGGAAACAGAGCAGATGTCCTTTGACTGGTGAATGATTAAGCAAACTGTGGCACATCCATGCCATGGAATACTACTCGCCAGTAAAAAAGAGGGGGCTCGTGACACAGGCAATGGTTTGGGTGGATCTCAAGGTCATTATGCTAAGTAAACAATGCCAATCTCAAAGTCACATATGATAACCCCACTTACCTCACATTCTCAAAATGACCAAAGTTGGAATGGGGGCTCAATCCACAGTTGTCAGATGTGTGAAAAGAAAAACTGTAGCTGAATTAAATTTAAGAGTTTGAGCAAAGAACGATTCGCAAATCGGACAGCCTCTGAGCGAGAGTAGGCTCTGAGACTCCAACACAGCCACATGGTGGAAGAAGATTTATGGACAGAAAAAAGAAAGTGACCTACAGAAAATGGAAGTAGGGTACAGAAACAGCCAAACTGGTTACAGCTCAACGTTCACCTTATTTGAACACAGTTTGAATTGTTGGCCACTTTTGGTTAGCTAAAACTCAGTGATTGGTGCAACAGTAGACTGTAGTCTGTTAACAACTCCATTTAGGTTATAGTTCACATTGTACAGAGAAACCTTTAGACTGAACTTAAAATATGTAAGGAGGCAGCTTTAGGCTAAACTTGATTTAACAGAGGCCAGTGATGGTTGGGGATGATGGTGGATTTGATTATTTGATTATATGATTATATAAGGGTTGTACATCATACTTGTGATGATGGAAAAGTTCTGTATCTTTATCCCTGTGATGGTTACATGAATTTGTACATGTGACAAAATGGCATAAAACTATGCATAAACATTGTACCAATGTCAATTTCCTGGTTTTGATAATGTGCCGTAGTTACTTAAGTGTAACCATTGGAGAAAAATGAGTGAAAAATACATAGACCTTCTCTGTATTATGTTTGCAACTTCCTGTGAATCTAAAATTATTTTAGATTTTTACTAATTAAAAAATAGGATGTCCTTGAAGAACATAGGTCATCACTCTGAACTAAAAGGCTCTTGAGAAGAAATAATGGCTTATTCATTTTTATGGGTAAGATGGGATCAGATAACAGAAGGCATTAAATGTCAGATTAAGGAGGTGACTTTTATCTTGAAGGGAGTAAGAGACTGCTGATAACTTGTGTAAAGAGCAAGAAGTTAGTGAGATTATATCAGACTCCTAGAATTTTTTTTTTTTTTTGATATGGAGTCTAGCTCTGTTGCCCAGGCTGGAGTGCAGTGGCAAGATCTCGGCTCACTGCAACCTCTGCCTCCCAGGTTCAAGCAATTCTCCTGCCTCAGCCTCCCAAGTTGCTGGGATTACAGGTGCGCACCACCATGCCTGGCTAATGTTTGTGTTTTTAGTAGAGATGGGGTTTCACCGTGTTGCCCAGGCTGGTCTTGAACTCCTGAACTCAGGCAATCTGCCTGCCTCAGCGTCCCAAAGGGCTAGGATTACAGGCATGAGCCACCACCCCCGGCCCAGAATCTTAGGAATATTAAATGGGAAATGGCATGAAATAGGAGGCGGGCAAAGGCGAAACCAAGGAATCTAGTTTAAGGGATACAGGCCTCAAGGGGAAGATCTGGAGGAAGCTAACGCCAGGGCAATGGAAAGGAAGTCGCACACTGGAGAAATACTTCAAGGAAGAAGAGATAAGATGTGAGTGTTGACTAACTGAATACTGTGTAAAGACAAGCACTTGGGTCACATTCTGATATGGTCTAGATGAGAAGAATCCCTTCACTATATTAACCATGTGATTGAAGTTACAAACTCATCCCCACAGCCTCAGTAGTTTAATTGATTGTTCTTCTGTTTATTCCTTTGCAAGCCACGAGATTTAGGGACAACTGCTGAAATAATTTCTATGTGTAGAAACAATTTCTGGATGATGGAATAATTATGAAATAGCTGCTTCCATTCAGTGTAAGCTGCTGTGAGGCCAGGGCAGTTATGTACATCCTTCCCTATCCCACATTCAGCGACATCACGTTGGTAGCTGGAAATGAGCTATGATATAATTGACAAACAACATAAATGAGAGCGCTTCATTTTGTTTTTGAGAGTTGGCTGTTAAACATTTAACAGCACACCACTGGGATGAACCCAGAACAGGGTGGACCTGGGCTACTGAAGCAGCTCTTGCAGATTGTACATGGTGGAACCTCAGATCGAATTGGACACATGAATACATTCCAAAATGTCATTTGCATACAGGACTACATTTCATCAATATTATGCTTTTGTTTTGATCTAATCGGTTTAAGTTAAAAATAAATGAAATCTGAATTTATCCTTAGAGGGGAGCTAAACTAGGAAGTGCTCTGTGAATTCACACTTACAATATTTTGCTTAAATGAACACTGGCCCAGTAATCTTCCATGCTTGGTCTAATTTAAACTTTTTCTCCAACTTGTTATATAAAATGCAAGCTTGAGGACAGGATGCCCATCTTCACTGCTCACCACTGTGTCCACAGTGCACCAACAGTGCCTGGCACTGAGCAGATACCAATATATCTTTTGAGTATTTGATATTTAAATTCAAAACTGTACGAAGTGGAAAATAAAAACTTGGCCATGTAACTGTACTCAAATAACAAACAAATAAATGCCTAATTCCTTACCACCATCCATATCCATCCATCTATCCAAAGGAGGTCTCTTATAAAACCACAAGTCACCATTACTAATGTTAGGCAAAAACCATTTCAGACAGCTCTCAGGACACGTGTAGAAACCAGACTGAGAGATAGTGATGCTGATTGTGGTGGTGGTGATGATGATGTAGATAGACAGGTTGACAGATAGATACATGAATGGATAGATAGATAGATGACATACATGTATTGTTTATTAAGTTATATATATTGGTTGATACTTAGAGTCTATTTCCTTTCACTAGTTTTACATTTCAAGTTTGAATAACACCAAGTAGATTCGAACTCTCAGTTTACACTTTCAGTTGTCCCCTAATCTTTGCTTCCTAAGAAAGAATCCATCAGTGCCAAAATAGCTAACATGGCACAATCGGGAAGAAAGCTGGTGGATACTATGGCTGCAACTGACTTCATGAATGCATATAAAATGATCCCCAAATCTTCAAATGAGAATATTCCAATAGAAAAAAAAAATACCTGATTTTGCTCGCCGTTTGTTCATTCAACGATAGTTACTGAAACTTACTAAATTCTAGGCCTTCTGCCAGGGCTTGAAAAGCAATAAACAAGGCAGATGGGTCCCATCACGGAGCCAGCACCATGCTTCCCTGCCACTCGCACACCTCCACTCACCCCTGCTCACCCCCTTGGCCTGTTGAATCACACCTCTGGCCTGAGCTTTCTAGGCACAGCTCCATCTGTGAAGCTCCCTGGGCGTTCCTGTCCATTCAGATATCCCTGTCTTCTGATGACCACAGCACTTCCTGATCACTCCACTTAGCAGACAGGTGTCTATGGCAAGAGGCCTGTGGGTCCTAGGTGCGTGGCTGTGGCAATTCAGCACAGAGGAGCTTCAAAATTCGGGGGTCCAGGAGAGGACACGGGTGTGCACAGAGCCCCCTCTTCTCACTTACACTGAGAAATGAGTCTTCTGTGGAAGGGTGAGCTACTCTCTGGGATTAACCATAATGTAAACAAAGAATAATGCAGTGTAGCATACAACATCAAAATAACATAATTATATGTTATGTATAAGATAGATAGATAGATAGATAGATAGATAGATAAATAGATTAGATAGATAGATGGAGTTAGATGGACCTTATTATCTGTTTAGCATTAATAGATCTATCTCATCAGTTTGCAGGTTAGATGAGCATATGGGCCAGCTAAGGAAACTAGCACCATGTTTATTTTGGTTTCTATAAAAAAACAAATTTAGGTTCCAAACAATTCAATCACAAATACACCCTGGTAACCAAAACGTTTGTAAATCAGGGGTTGCTTGCACTATCCTGTGGCATGAGTTATGGGGCTAGAGGCCAAGCTCCGGAGGTGCTGAGGCCACTCACACCTCATTCCCTCTATCTCTACCTTTAAAGACACGAATTAGAATTCAGTCTTCAAACCCACCTGAGACGGATACTTGCAGTGTTAAATGGCCACCCACCTGGGGGACGGGGCTGTGGAGCACATTCCTTGTCCTGGTGCTCAACAGCCTGCATCATGATCCCCACCTTCCCCATGCAGAAGCAGAAACTCACAGCTGGGGGTCTGTGCAGCCAGGTGCAGCCATGTGGCCTGAGTCCCAGGAATCGGAAGAACAAGTGAGCCGGGTGGGAGGCAGCTGCAAGCACAGGTGTGGATGTCCTGTTTTTAAGAGATAGTAGGTATTCCTACTTTACCTTCACTCCCAAGATCGCTGAAGCCAACGGACAGTGACATGATTGTCACTAGCGGTCCCCATGGTGAGCTTGGATGCTGCCCCTGGCTCCATACTTCACAGGCTGGCTCCATGGCCCTCCCAGTGTGTCTGACAGCCAATGTGTCTAATCACCTTTAAAAAGAACCCTAACACTCCAAAGCCTAGAATGTGTTCCCAATATGGTGATACCAGAATTATAGACTGTACCCAACAGATAGCTCCTTCCATCCCAATCTTCTTACTCTTCTTCACTAGAGATGATGGGGCTCCACTGAGCCCATGGCAGCCCCATAAGTAAAACTCTGCTCTTTAATCCCAACCTGGTGCAGAGCTACTGATCAATGACATCGGTCCTTCTGATCATCTGAGGGCTGCCGGCCCTGCAGTCCTTCTTACTGGATCTTCTCACTTATTGGCCCTCATGACCTCATTCTGATCCATGCTGGCCATGTTGGCTGTACTCTGATGAGGTCATTGATGCCTTGGTCAGCCTATCTCACCTCTGCAGAGTGTGACAGTGGTCAGCACTGTCCCTCCTGCTCTCTTTTACAGCAAGCAAACTCCAGACCCACCATTCCCGTGACTGCAGAAGTTCATCTTTGTATCTCAGCTGGGATTGGCGTCTTCAATGTAGCAGGTGGAGCTCACTCCCCAAGGACAAGAAGCCCTGTAAGGACCTAGCCCCTGTCATAGAGAGCTACAAGCCCCACTCCAGGCATCCTATTGACCTTACAAGTCAGGTGCAATGGAGCCACTTTAAGGTGAATAAACAAGAGAAACAATTGTGTTTATATTTCTCCGAAAGTTGTTTTGTTTTGTGTTTTGACCAGTTTTATTGGTGACCACAGTGGAAAACTAGCCTAAGTGAACAGAACGCTGAGGTCCCAGTATGGAGAGATGAATAACCTTGGAGGAATAGAGGAGCTGAGAACATGGCCCTGTTCCGCAGACGGGTGGTTTTGACATTGCTTAAAGTACAAAAGCACAGATCTGCGAGAGGGAGAGAGCATCACAAGGGAAGGAGAAAGAAGCGGTTGGATGGGAAGGCTGCTCTTCACCCTAGGGGAAGAATTCCTCTGGGACCTGTTCCAGCCAGCACCACATGGAGACAGGAGAGGACGTGAGGCTGGTAGTCAGTGCAGCAGAGAACCAGGCAGAGAGAACAGGGGCAGGGGACCTGGGCAGGCTCCCAGTGGGAAAACACAGCACTTGTGTAAAGAGAAGGAAAACAAAGAAACGGTGAACCAAACAGGATTCCCCTATGAAAGGGGAATGAGCAATTCATTGTCCATGCATCTACTCTAACTGTCCTGTAAAATTATCTACTGTGTGCTTATTGGTTTTCAATAAATGCTTCTGAACTCAATGATTATAGCTGTTTGGGGAATAGAAGATCTTGGCACTGGTGGGCCATGGAATCCATCAAGAACTGTAGAAGAAGAGGACCCTGCCAGGGGAAATTGCAGAGCCGCTCTACCAAAGCAGGTGGCACCAGGCCCCCATGGGTTCACTGTTGATTGTTGTCATTGCTGGGATTGATAAGCTGAGCTCCCAGTGCCATGGGCTGAACTGTGTTCCCCAAAAAAGCTATGTAAAAGTCCCACCCCCAGGGCCTCAGAACAGTGCCTTATTTGGAAGCAGCATCTCTGCAGAGGGAAATGGGTAAGAGGAGGTCTCACTGGAGGAGAACGGCCCCCACGCCAACATAACTAGTGACCTCATCAGAGGACCGCTTTTGAAGATGGAGACACACAGAGAGGATGCCAAGTGACAACGAAGACAGAGACAGGAATGGCCCAGCCACAAGCCCCAAAAACGCCAAGGATTGACGGCAAACACTGTCACAGAAGCTGGAAGAGGCAAAGACGCCTCCTCAGCTACAGCTTCAGAGGAAGCCTGGCTCCATAATACCGCGATTTCAGACCTCTGGCCCCCAGATCTGTGAGGGAATGCCTTTCTGATACTTGAAGCCACCCAGTTTGTGGTAATGTGGTACAGCACCCAAAGACACTAACACACACATGATAAGACATTTAAGAATGTCTGATAATGCAGTCCATGAATTCAGATACATGACAGTGAAAACTCAGAATTAGACAAGATGATTCCTCCAAGCATGATTTTTGTGTTGAGTACAAAGTTCCTCTTCTTATAATCAATTGAATTATATATTGCCTCTGCCTGATTCCCCCCATGCCCCCACCAAAAAGCAATAGTATTGGTCTTGTCACATGGGGTACAGATAAAAGGGGCTGTGAATAGGAAGTAGATGGTAAGCGAACAAACAAAATGTAAGGAGACAACATGATTTTGAACTAACTCCACCCAAATTACTGCCACTGATAATTGTAGAAATTTTAAAGGGAACCAAAACATTAGCAGGGAACCACAGAGCCCCTGGTACGTGCACCAGGTCCATGAAGTTCTGGAGACTGGTGACCACTTGGTTTCTGCCCCTCTTCATTCCAAAAAATCTCCAAGAAAAGAGGAAAACAGAGATTGTTGCTTACAACAAAACTTGCACGATAAATCCTGCCCTGGCACACACAGCCAATTAAGAAAAATTCAAGGTATTTGGACATCATGTTCTCCGAAGAGAACACAGAAGAAACAAGGTAGAGTGATGCCTCCCTGAACCACGAGCAGGAGATGTGGGTCTTGTCGTGAGGTGTTGCTCAGTGGCATCCAGGGGTTAGCAGGAGCAGTAAGACAGCATGAACAACCCAGTTCTCTAAATCTGGCATCCAGAAATCCAGGCAGCCAGTTGTTTACATGCTGACCAAAACATATTGTGATGAATATAAAGCCAGTATCAGAATGAGGCACACGCATTTAAAAAGTAGAAAATTACAGTATACCTACATTTTAAATGAAGAGCTCCATGTATTTCTGCATTTTTAAAAACAGAACCTGAAAATTAAGACGTTGACTTCCATTCAGAAAGTAATGCTCTGTTCTCTTCCCTCACTTCCCCATCTCCAGTTAGCCACAGTCATCCTATGCACACAGAACGTCTTAGAATGGGAGTGGATGAATTCAGGGGCAATGGGGCAATTCTTCCTGGGGGAGCCCACAGGAGAGAAGGGGGAGGAGCTGGAGACCTCTGTGGCTGAGCTGAAGCCCTCTTTTTCATGGAGAGGAGATTCCAGAAGGCTCCTTCCTTTAGGTCTTAGCCCTTCAACTTCTGTGATTGGGTGGCCTTATCAGAGGTCTCTATGCTTTGTGAGTTTTCTTCACTGGATGCCAGAGATTGCAGCCCATAAATTATAGAAAGCCTGTGTTTTGTCTGCCAGTGATTTCATCTGAAGTCCACACTTGCCTCTGAACTATTTCTCTGTCAGTCTGGCCAGCCCCTGCTCCTAGGCACCCACCATCTCTCTCTAGACCCACCCCGCCGAGGCTGAATGACACAAGAGCAGATGTGCAGAGGATGTAGTGTTATAATTTAACAGTTTGGACGATTGAAGACTTAAGGCTTGGCGCAGTGGCTCAGGCCTGTAATCCCAGCACTTTGGGAGGCTGAGGTGTGTGGATCACCTGAGGTCAGGATTTCAAGACCAGCCTGGCCAACATGGTGAAACCCTGTCTCTACTAAAAATACCAAAATTAGCTGGGCATAGTAGTGGACACCTGTAATCCCAGTTACTCAGGAGGCTGAGGTGGGAGGATGGCTTGAACCAGGAGGCAGAGGTTGCAGTGAGCCCAGATCGTGCCATTGCACTCCAGCCTGGGCAACAAGAGTGAGACTCCATTTCAAAAATAAATAAATAAATAAAATGGAGACTTAAGAGGCAATGAACACTTCAGCAGAAATCCTCCCCTTCCTTTCCTTTCACCTACAAATGCAGTGGGCGGGCTGACACCTGCATCACTAGTTACCTACAGATCCTTGCCAGTAAAAATTCACGCCTGATCCAGACAGAGTGCAGTTCTTTCATGAGTAAGAAAAAAAAAAAGAAAGAAAGAAAAGACAGAAAGAAAAAAAAGAAAAGACCTTACTGGAAATAAGAAAGATCTTTTTTGTTTGCCTGTTTTATTTTTAACCTGATGTGTCGCATAGTACTGAATGTCACCAGATTGTCATTAATGTCACTTTTCCTCATGTTCCATATGTGATGTGACATAGCATCTGACTAATGAAACCCGATGAACAATATGTCAACATAAAGAAGCACGCTGGGTCACAAATATGCTCCGAGAATATCAAATTGCAGGGAAATGTATATTGAACGTGTTTTCCATAGGAATAAAATTGAGTTGCATAGTTAACATATTACATTTAGGTATTCTACCTTAGAGACCAAAAGAACCAAAATACATTGTTGAATGACCTATAAAATGCACATTATCAACACATATTGATAGCAGAGGCAGTCGGATGAATACAAACCAGCACCAAGAAGAAATGCAAAGGGAAATTATGCTTCCTCTGAAAAGGCAAACAACCATAGAAATGAGCCAAGCCACAGGAATACAAATAGAAGCGCACCCCGTTATTTTGGCTGAAACACTGTTATATTGTTTTCAAATATCCTTTGATCCTCATCCTGCTAAGCCCATTTGGGCCCCAGGCCTGGTCTCACTGACCTGGCCCTAGCCCAGTTGGCTACACCACGGGCTGCCTTCTCTCAGCCCTGGGCCTGTGACCTGCTGAAGAGAACCAAGCAGTTGGCTCCACCATAAACGATGCACCCAGCCTCCGCGGGATCTGCTGCAAGTCATGGTGAGAACACACTCCAACCCCTCCCTGTCAGCCTTTCTAGTAACTTCTCAGCATCTTGGACAGTTTCTTCAGCCTGGAATCCTAGCCCTGCACTTTTTCAAACAGTTCTGCAGCCTCCTTTCCAGAGCAGAAAAGCTGTGCTGATATTGACTTGCCTTCTTTTCTCTGCCTCTCAATGCTTCTGCATTTCTGCCTCCCACTGTTCCAGGCTGGCCTTTCCCTGTGCCTGCACTTGTTTCATTTTGCCTGCTCTTACTGTGTCCAGAGGCCCCCTCATCACTGCAGCCTTTGCGTCTCGCAGGACCAAGAGTCAAAGTGTACCCTCTCTCCCCTTCCTGTCTTTCTTCCGCTGTGTTGGCACCACTCCACCGATGCAGCTGTTTCAAAGTGATTCCTGAGCTCCCAGTGCTCCGATCTGATGCCCCAGCCTCCACCACTCACTCCACGTCGTTTGGCACCCCCTACCCCATGACCATTCCTCTTCCCTGGGCTTCAGTGACATGCACTCATCTCCCCTTGCTCCTAACTGATCATTTCTTATCTTCTTTTGTGCACCCTCTCCCCTCTTGCCTGACGAATTTGGGTATTCTCCCAGCCCTTGAGCCACTTCCCCTCTCCTAATGGCCTCCGTTTACGTCTGTGGCATCAGGCATCCCCTTCGTCTGGAGTGAACGCCAATATCACAAGTCTAGAGCTCTTGCCAACATCTGCCCCCACTTTCCTGATGATACTGAACTTATCCTTCCTAACCTAGCCCTCCTTCTACTCAGACCTCTGAATCTGCACATCCTGCTAGCCAGTAATGCATGGCTTATCCACTCCCCCCAGAACCCTCCCTGAACCCCCAACAGGACATAGTCTTTCTTCTGCTGAATTTGCACCCCACTTCATCCAAATTGCTCCCAGGGCATGGCCAATTCTTCACTCGTTCATTAATTCATTCAACTACCTTCAACTTTTGGCAAGGCCTGTGTCAGGTAGTAGGAAACAGGGAGTCAAGACCACAGTGCTGGACTCCGGGAGCATCCAGTCTAGCTGAAGAGAGCATCTGTGTAAACAAATGAGTGCGCCAGAGACTGCTGGGCAGAGATAGGCTGAACAAGAAATACCATGGGGCTACATGTAGGAGGGGCCCAACCAAATGGAGGGGTCCAGGAACATCCCAGAAAAGGCAACTTGTAAAAGGAGAACTAAAATATGATTGGAATTATCCGGAAGGTAAATTTTCCAGGAGAATCCCAGAAAAGGCAACTTGTAAGAGGAGAACTAAAAAATTGATTGGAATTATCTGGGAGGTAACTTCTTGTATCAAGACCGAGAGGAAGAGGGGTGGCAGAGAGAGAGAGAGAGAGAGAGAGAAAGAGTGAGAGAAAGAGAAATAGAGACTGGTATGGAATGGCAGGTTCACTTGCCAGGAGCCTGGACAGCAAAGGCTTCAATGGCAAGCTCAGAGGTCAGATACCTAAGCTAAGGTGGGCCTGGATCAGTAGTTGGAGTTGGCTGAGACAGAAGGCAGGAAGACCATGAGAGTCACCCAGATGTGGGATTGTATTTCTTCCTGAACTGAGAATGTAGCAATGAAAATACAGAGAGATACGCAAGAAATTAGCAAGGCCAAAACAACCAGACTTGGTGTTTACTTAATTACAAGGGAAGACGTGTCAAGCCCAGTCCAATGGGGACACCCACAGTCCAGCCTGGAACAATTATGAGGCTGATGGTGGCACTGACCAGGGTTCCATGCTGAGAGGAGAGTTGTGGGAGGAGAAGATGACAAATCCTTGTCAGTATCTTAGAGACTGATGCACGTGCATCTCCCCGTGAGACTCTCAGCTGCATGGGGGCAGAGCTCCTGTTTTCTGCCATGTGGAGCCCGCAGTGGCTAACACACAGTCCTCACTGCACAGAGCACACTCCAATGGCCACAGTCCCAGTGAAGGCAGAGGCTGCCCGGGAGCTGCTGTCTTAGTTCTCCCACCTGGGAGGGCTTTCTTAATGTTTTCCTTCCAAAATAGCAAAAGGATTTATTAAGAATAACTGAAGCCCCTTTGTGGAATTAGAATCGTATGTATTCTTCATACATCACTATATATATATAGTGTATATATCACATATACATTATAATTATATCCTACAAGCCATGAAACCATCCAGTGGAATTCCAGTATGATGCTCCCCATGAAATAACCATGAGAATCCTAAACCAGGGCAGCTAAGACCATGATAACTTTTCTCATCCCAGCCAGAATCCTTCAGTTCTCCCACTTTAGCCTGCGCCTTTAGGGTGACGCCAGTCCCAGTTCCAGCCTTGGGTCTCTGCTTCATCTGGCCATCTGGAGAGCACATGGCCTTTGCATGTGCAGACTTTGCTGCACTCCCTGTGAGGGCGTCTCAGCAGACCCTCCTTCCCGAGCCTCCATTTGCTTGGCCCAGCATCTTTCCCTCTCCGTGTTTGATTCTGCCTTCTGTTTCCTGACTTTTGTTCTCCCAGAATCAGTGTATTGTGGTAATGGGAGTCACATTTTAAACGCCTTTTTGTGGGAAGAATTAATTCCTGCTTAATGTCTGATTGGGAAAAACCATAACGATTCTTATGGGACACCCTTGGACAATTCCCTGGCAGTAAGAATTAAAGATACTACAGTTTAATATTAACTAGTTGCCTGTAAAACATAGCATACATTTGCAGGTACTAGAATACAGTGAATATTTGTTGAATGAATGAATGAACAAATGAATGAATAAATCTAAGTAATTTCATGTGGCTCAAAACTAAGCAAAACTGCTTCTACATTCGTCCAGAATTTGACTAGGAAATTGCAGAAACCTTGATGTTAGTTGTGGGATTCACCCTTTAAGTCAGACAAAACTAGGAAGCAAAATTAATTTTTATAAATTACTATGAAATAATCATCTTGTGGCAGGTACTTCACATTTGTTACTCTGTCGATCTTAATAGCAGCCCTAGGTGTTATTAACCCCATTTGCCAAGGCTCTTCAGGGCAATGGCACTCGCAGAGCTGGTAGTGGAGTGGGATCTGAGTCTGGTTGTATATGATGCCACACTCATGAGCTCTCCACTCTGACATGTTGAATAAGGGTCTCTTAAATACAGTCTCCTGGGAACCTATTTTTCCCATGCAGCATCATTCATCCATATTTCTCCAAAATGAAAAACAAAAAAATATCTGTTCATGAGTACCACCAAGCACATGTATGAGGTTGCTTCGGGTTTGAGTGTAGCCCTTCATTTCCTCTTGCTTGTTCTTCTGTCACTAACACACTTGAGGGGGCATTCCTTTTGTGGGGAGACTTTGCAGCAGAGACTCAGGCGACTTATCATGTTGTCCAATGTGCAACTGACTCCACAGTTACCACTGTGCTTAACGGAATTGCCAGGCAGTTACTATGTGATTATAAGGAAATAATGCTGGGTGTTTTGCAGTGAGTCCTTCATAACCCATGTCTCCAGTACACCTACTATTTGCCCCTGTAATTGAGATATTTTTGACTTTTATATGCTTGTTTCAACAAAAAATATGTTAAAAACTATATTTTTCAGTGGTGTTTTATTTAATTGGAGCCTAGCAAATTTGTAACATCAGATACCTGAGTATTTGTAAATGATCTGCCATCCCCAGAAGGAGATGCTAGAATTTATGTCAAATCATCATAATGGATACTTTGTTGTTCCAACCAGCACAAAAACAGATGTATTTACAGTTCCGGCAGCTGCAGACCCACTATTAGAAAGCCAGATTTGTACTTCCTATTATATTTGTACTTCCTTGGTTAAATCTCAGCTCTCTCTCCTGAAACAGAAGTGATAAAATAAGGGAAGGAAAGCTGGAACCAAATGGCTGTGGAACTGGAGAACACATTTTTATCTGGGAATAAAATTATAAAACACTGAAAACAATGGGTCTGGCAATTCACAAACAGGAAGGATTCCAGTTTTCTGGTGTAGAACCCTTTTATGCCTTCTTAGAAATAGTGGCAATTAATGAATTAATGCCCTTGTGCCCTCACCGAGAAAAAACTCCATGCCTCACTAAGTTATATTAAAAATACAATATGTGTAGCTCCAGCCACCCTACCACTGAGGCTCCAGAGAACATAAACAACAGAACAGTGTCTCTGGAGCCCTATGGAAGGTGTCATTTTCACCTGGTTTTTATAAGACACATACTTATCTCCAACATTTAAAGATGGAAAATATTTTCTACCTTGTAAATGTCCCTTTAGTTTATAGTAATTAAATATCTAGCTGGGCACATGGTTATCCAGAATAAAAGTTATTCTACCAGCCTGCCTTTGACCAGGTGTGGCCATATGCAAAACTTCTGAGCAATGGAAATGAACAGAAGCCACACATCTAACCTTCTAGTTGTTCCTGTTTCCAACTGCCAGAATGCAGATGTGGTGGTTGGAAATGGGGGATCGTGTTACCAGGGCCTCTCTTGGCCCAGTGAAGCAACAAGACAGAGCCCGCTCCTGATAATTTGACAAAGATGTGACATGAACAAGGAAGCTTACTTGAGAGACATACGCTTGTCTTGATTAAGAGAGAGGTATTACCTTACCTCCTGCCCCATATATGCAAACTCACACGCTAGCCAATGAAAACACATATCGGGAGCAGAATTCTGATGGCTTTCTGCTGGATTAAGAACTGTTGTGGAATGAAAGAGGTAGTTGTTTGATTTTCTCCCTCTTTCTGTGTGTCTAACACTTCCAGGAATCCTAAGACACAAAAAAAGTGAACACTTTACAAAAGCAATTTTCCAGTACTTAGGAGTTTATTGATATGGGTATATTTTGCGTTGCTAGGTGAACATTTGTTAAAAGTTTGGAAGGCTTCGAATATTTTTCCATGGTCCCCAACTCCTGAATAATGCAAATTCATTTTCATTTATTTGTGCTGATAAATTCTTTTGCCTTTTGGGAACCCAGCAAATTTCATTGGTTACCTGGTAGACTAGACTACCTCAAATTATCTAGGAGCTTTTGTAATACAAAGACTCTGAAAATATTTTCCACCATGTTCAAATGTTGAAGAAAGAGTATGTGTCACTTCACTAGAAATGATCATCTGGATGATAATTTATGATAATATTTTGAATAAAAAATGTGGGTGCGTGGTCTGTATCAATTTTAAAGAGATGAAGGCAGAAGTCTTCATGATGCTCACAGACATCAGCTGATGGCTCAGACCACGCCTTTAGTGGGGCACTGCTTCTGGGCTGTCACAACCCAGGTTCCGATCTCTGCATCCAAGACCCCTGCACCCCAGGTTGCTTAACTTGTGAATTGACCTTCAGATGCCATTTGAAGTGGTGCAGTCTGGAAAAATGGAGTCTTGCAGCCCACATGGTTGAGACATTCTGAAACACCTGCTGAAATTACCTAAATTTAGGTGGTGGGACTTCATGAAAGATACAACAACAAAAATAATATTTCAGAAAATGAGGGCAAAATACTTCCCAAGTTTGCCAGATCTCCCTTAAGTCAATTATTTGATGTCGCTTCTGTCTAACTTTTCAGTGGTGCTGCAGAGTCCATACAAATGGAGAATAAAATGAGACAACGAAATTTATTTTTACTTATGGACTTGAGCCAGAGTCTAAATGACTCTGGCAATGGTGCTTACTTCCCTCGGGAGCCTATTCTCTAGTCTAATAGATCTCACTGTTAGGAAATTTCTCTTATAATTCAGCATAAATTGTCCCTTGCTGAATTCCATCCCATTATTCCTAGTTAGATGTCCTTGGACTACCTTAAACAACGAAGCCTATTCTCATAGGTCTGTCCATTGCCAGGCAGGAGAGGTAGATGAAAAGGAGAAGAGAAAATAGGAAAGATGATTAGGAAGAATGGAATCTAAGCTACCAATTCAGTCCTGGTTTGTGTCTAATCAATGAACATTTCAGCCACAAACTGTTACATATGGACACAGTCAGCAAATCTATTAACAATGAGATTGGGTAATCTCTGAAAAATATTTAATTTTCAGCTAACATCAACATCTATCTCTGTAACTTTTCTGTAAGTGAGATAGGTCAAAATCACAAAGTTAAAGACTAAAGATACAGTAAAGATAAAGATAAAGTTAAAGCTTAAAGATACATGTCTGCAAGTTTTAAAACTGGAAGTTTGGCTGTATTATTTGTGGTTATTGATCTCTTCTCCTTCTCTTTATTCTGGTCTTATTAACAATGGACTGGATTCATTAAGGCCTTTTTTTAAACATCTGACACTGTGTAATCTCATCAAACACTCAGAACACGGTGCCTATGACACAGTTTACCCAGGACCTCATGATCAGGAATTGCCTCTTGGCAACCCCTTCCCTGCACCTCAAACACACACGTTTGCAATAGAAGTAGCCAGACACCAGCTACAGTTGATCAGAGCAAGTGGGAACATGACCAAACCTGGGCCAGTGGGTCCTTCCCAGAAACGTGTTGGGCTTGTCCCAAGAAAGCCAAGTCAGTCTCCCTTTGGGTGTCTGGACCAAAATGCATGAAGCTTGGGAGCAGTTAGCTGTTGTGTCATCTGTTAGGTGAACCAAAGGAGTGAAGAAGACCATCTGTAGAGATCGAGGAGAGGAGATAGGCAGAATGAGACAGGGATGAAAGGCATAGCTATGGCTTCAACAAGAGCCCAGCCCCTGCTTCCATTCTTCTCTGAGACTTGGTAGCATCCTATATTTTGGTTTCATGAGGAATATCAGAATCTTTACAATAAATAATAAATTTAAATAAATTTCAACTGCATGAGTACTCTTTGCAACACAGAGCACTGATTCAGTTTCTAATGAGAAAACTGCTCAGCTAGTAAGCAGAGGAGCAGGGATTCAAATGCAAAAGTCTCTTTGGTTCAAAGCTAACTTTCAGTCACGGAAGTATTCTTATCACCTTCATGACTTTCCAGTACACATTCCAAAAGGCCATAAAGGAGTTGGGAGAGGGAGAGGCCATCTTCACCAAATTCTTCAAGCAAGGTTGAAAACTTGCCTTTAGTGTAGACGTGACCTGAGAGACCTGGGTCAGCTCATCTGTAAAATGAGCAGTGATGGCTACGCTGGACCAGCTGCTTCCCACTGGGTGGGGTCTGTGGGTCTTCAATGGTGGGATTCGTGTCTGTGCTCCCAAGGAGCCTCTTGAACTAGTTACATGAAAACTGCTTTTGTTCTTGGCTGTGCTTTGACAGGATTCGTATTTTATAATACAAAACACATCCCTTAAGCAGCCAAGATATCCATACCATACAAGAAATGCCAAACTAGGAATCCCACAGTTACGCTGATAAAAGTGGAAATGCACAGCCTCAATTGACCCAAGTCTGATGTTGGAGCATCAGACGGAGGATAGGAACATGCATTAGGTTGTCTCTACCCAATGACCTTATCTTCCCTCAAAATTTCCTTCCCAATTCATTTGCCAGATTCTTTCCAATGCTACATTTACAATACACACCGTGCTTAGGGGAAATGGATTTCTCTGTAGTCTCACTTTATAACCAGATGAGACATTTAGAAAAGACATTTTGTCTAAAGCTGTCTTGAAAGGAAACCAGCTTCTTCCCACTGGCAAGTAAATTTTCTGGCTTTAAGCCAATTTACCATGCTGTTTTGTACGCATCACATCTAGTTCCCCACTTCCTGCCTTGAGATAGGCCCTATAGTATTCCTTCAGGGCCCAAGTCTGTTAAACAGCAAAAATTCAATATGCAAATTATCTCCCAACTACACACATGAAGCCTGCAAACATTATTCTTAGGAAAGTGCTGATTATGGAAAATTATGAATTAACATGTCAGGCACTGAGATTCGAAATCTTATAACTGTGTTTACTGTAGAAGAACCCCCAAATGACTTGAAAAATAAAAGAGAAAAAACAGCAAAATCAGTGATTTAGTGATTGCTAAGGTTGCCAACATCCAATTTCTGCCTCACTAACCCTGCCAACTCTACTCGTCTTTGTGTACTTACACACGTGTGTGCACACACTCACACACTCACACATGCATACACACATGGACTCACACACGCACACAATAAAGCAGAGAATAGACTCATGAAATACAAACAATAAGTGGTAGTTGGCTCTTCCTCTGGTCTAGGCTTCTTAACTGATTTCAGTTAAGAAATTATTCTTTTCAAATTATTTCTTTTTTAGCCTTTGCACAGGAATCCGTGTGGCTCCTATATGAGCCAGGCAGCAGTAGGCACTAGAGGATGTGACAGTGAAAGAGGCAGATGTGGCTGCTCCCCACTGAGAGCACAGGCCCTAGGGTGCCGCTACTTAAAATGCCCGACCAGCAGCTTCGGCAACACTCACCAGCTTGTTAGAAATGCACATTCTCGGGCCCTCTTAGGCCTCCTGAATTAGAATTTCTGGCTGTGGAGATCAGGAAGCGTTGTCTTAACAAACTTTCCAGTTGATTCTTAAGCAAGCTAAGCTTGATAAGTACTGAGACTATACTGCTAATGTTTTAATAACATTGCTAGAATCATTTTGGTAAATGGAGTGAATGTGATAGAAATTCAGTCATTTATAAAAACTGGTTTTAGCCTCTGTAGGTTCTGAAAGCTTAGCCTTTTCAGTAGGAGAGGTAAGCTATGGTTCAGGGGTTTTCTGAAATTAGATCAACAAAGGACCCCAGACAACATAAAAAGAAAATGCTTTTTTTTAATACTGTAGTAGTATTGGCTAAACATCTCTACTAAAGATTTGTGTTGCTCCCATTAAATTACATTTCCACAAGGAAGGAGCCAGTAAAACAAAAGTTTTTTTGTCAATCTTTGATCACATTATAGTTATTCTTTAAAAGGAAAAAACCTGATTATATGCTGAGCACATAGTCAACTGCAGAACAAAATTATTTTATTTGAGGAGAGCTGGTGGTCAATATGGAAAGAAATGATGCCCCTCATTTTCTTTATTGGCAATAGATCAATATAAATTTGATGGTTCCTAGTTCCCAGGTAAGATAATGTTTCCAGGTAAGAAACAGTATTCAAGGCTTAGAAAGCGAGAAGCCCAAGATCCTTTATTGAAAGTGAGGCCAGGGGAGGAGATTTGTTTTAAACAACTATTTTGAAAGTAAGTTTAAGAGTTCCTCCATCCCCATCTGCCTGGCGGGTGCCTGATTCCTAGGAGATACAGCAAAGGCAAAGCACAAGCTAATTATGTGCTCCTCATCCTGCACCGAGCATCTGCTCGAGGATCCATCTCCTTCCTCCACTGTTAAACTGAATTTTTCCTCTAAAGAAAGCCAGAGCCTGCCTTTCCCTTCTCCACTGACCCCATCCCTTTCTCCTTCTGAAGACCTGCTCTGCACTGCACTTGCTTTTATTAATGCTCACTACACACCAGGCACTGAGTGCACACGTGCCTGTCATCTCCTGAGCCTCATCCAGGCTGAGATGTATGTGCTGCCACCTCCCTGTGTTACAGACAAGGGAACTGAGTCACAGAGAGGTTAGCTAACCTGCCACAGACCAAACACAGCAAGTGACAGTGGGGATTTGAAACCCGGTGATCAGGCCCAGCACTCTGCTACAATACACCATCCTCCCTTCTCTTCCCTTTTCAATTCCCATTCAGCATCACCCAAGACTGTGATAGCCCAGAGAAAACACATGGAAGCCAACATTTTTTCATACTTCCATGACTTGGTGAAAACTCGTTTTTAAACATCAATTGGTGAAACTTATTAGACAATATAAGGGGACACACAAAATAGAGTTGATATTCATTATTCCTGGTAGCTCTGTAAAGTCTATACAGCATTCTACAAAGTCACCTCTGACACTGAGCTAGAGAATACGGAACCTTGGCTCCTAGAGGAAACACAGAGCCAGGCTCCTGGGAGCCTCTGGTCACGCATGTCTTTGACCAATCGACATATAGCCTTGTTTTAGGTGTGCTTCTGTTCAAAGTTACCTTATTTAATATCTATTGTTGATTCAGGAACATTGAACTCACAGCCAGCAGCATTGTAACTCATGCCTACAAAGCTAATCTGACACAGATTTTTTCAGTAAGGTGTGCCGCTGCCTCCTTACACCTGGGAACTCTAGACAGCACTGCAGCCCTATACCTGGGGGCCATTTCAAACAGGGAAATCACCAAGAAAAGGCACAAAATCTGAAAAACATGCTACTACATAGACCTCAAAAATGACATTTTGTGCAGTCTGAGCTGAAACTAAGAAGGCAGAGCTTTGTCCTCTGACCTCAGGTTGGGACATGCATGTTGGGTGATTCAAATTTCCCACCTCTCTGCAAGTGTGTGTGAATGACTGCAATAGTGCTGCATTTATTTCGAGATCGAAAATAAATTTTATCAAATAAGTGAATTTGCAAGTATGAATTCACAAGTAATAAGAGTCGACCATATTAGACCCATTATTCAGCTTGCTCTGCCACCCTGCTGATGCTACTGGGAAGAGCCCCGAAGTCTTGAATGTTGCTGAGTCTGATGGGCGCCTCCCCAGTCTTAGTAGTCTTCTGCTCTCCAGTGATGCAGCTGGCACCTCTTCCCACCCCCTTCTCCTCCACCAACCCCTCCCTTTGCCTCCAGACCCCGCAGCACACGTCCCTGATCCTCTGGGCTGAGGCTTGGGGTTTTCATCCCTCCGACTCCCCTCCCCATCCCTCAGATTCTGCAGTTTCTCTGGCAACAGAGGCTTTCTGAGCTTCTGTGTGTGCTCTCAATGGTGATACCCTCAGCCCCAGGTACTATTCATAAGGAAGGTCAAGCTTGCTTCTCTTCAAGGATTTTGCATTTTTTATCCTTCCCGGAAGACTCTGCTCTGCTATCCACATACACTTACTTTCTCAGTGTGATCAGGCATCTGCTCAGATATTGCCTCCTCCAAGTTGCCCCTTCCATGACTCTTTCCCCTCTCCTTCCTTTATTTGCGTTACAGCCCTTTACACCACTTGAAATGCTATTTATTTGTTGATCATTAATTTGCTGTCTTTAGCCTTCTGTGGGAAGCAGAATCCTAAACTGGCCCCCCAGATCACTGTCTCCTGCTGCACAGCCTGGAGCACAAACAAGTTGGGTGAATACAATGGAATGGCGGCTCCTTGACGTGGGTTATGTTATCTGATGGAGGCTTTGGGTAGGGACTCCCATGATTGCATTATATTATATGAGGTCCTGGGGTAGTAGACTGGAAAGAGATTCTCCTGCAAAGTTTTAAGAGGTGCAATGCCACATTATGTGAGGGCCACATGGCTCAGACCTAAGAGCTGAGAGCGACCTTTGGCTGACAGCCAGCAAATAAATGGGAACCTCAGGGGACCGGCAACTTCAAGGAACTGAATTCTTCTGACAACCTGAGTGAGCTCAGAAGAGGACCCAGAACTCCAGAGGAGAATGCAGCCCGGCTAACACTTTGATTCCAGCCTTGTGAGATGCTGTGCAGAGAACACAGCTAACCAGTGCCTGGGCTCCTGACCACCAAGACTGTACAGAATACATGGGTTCTGTCTGAAGCTGCTAAGATTTTGGTAGCTTGTTATGCAGCAATAAACACAGCTTCCAGTTGAGTGCCCGTGCCTCGAGGGCAGGGAATCTGTCCATTATGCTCATTTCTTTATCCTCAGCACCAACAGAAGGGCCTGGCACAGGATGGAGGCTCAAAGATAAGCTGTCTGGTCCCTCGGAGACTTTCAAATTGTGACCCAGGTTCACAGGGCCTGTGAGTCCAGAGCCCACCCCAAGATTTCTGCAAATCCCCCTGTCCTCCTTCATGCTTCCCTCTGGCCATCCTCCTCCGATGCCTCAGTCTAGCCAAACACAATCTGGTAAGAGGCACTGCTCTTGATGAGCATCTTCTCAAAATTCTGGTAGAACTTAGCATTCAGCATTGGGGAACTTGGGAGGGGTCATCTTCTGGGCAAGGGCCTGAGAAGTGCTGCCCCCTCCTCCACTGTACACAGAGTGGGGCTGCCCCAGCCAGAGCCCTCCAGTTCAAGCCTGTAACCCACAGAGCCTGTCAAGGAATTCTTTCTAAATAAACCAGTGCCCTTCTTAGGAACCTTATGGGGACGGCTGTTAATACAGTGACATTTCCCTCATCATTTAATCTATGCCGAAAAATTCGAGTTCTGACCTCTCTACCAAGCTTCAGGTGCACTTATCCATCTGCCTGCTGGTTACCTACACCTGGAAGTCTCACAGGCACCACAAATTCAACATGTCCAAAAACTGAACTAACCACTTATTCCTGCAGTGTTCTTCTCCAGGTTTCCATGGCTCACTATACAGAACTTCCACTTAGTTGCTTGGAATCCGTTCTGAAACTCCCTCTCCCTTGCCCTCCAGGTCTGAGAAGTCAGCCCCGCTCTCAGAGGCAGTCCTGTTTCTTCTCCCTTATACATATCTCTTGTCTATCCCTGTCGCTTCAACCTTCCCAGTGTCAGCCGAGTCCCCATCATCGTCACCATCTCAGTTATGCTTCGGAAGACATCACATGGGCTTCCCCATCCCCCCGGCCACCCAAATTTTATTTTCCACAGTGCAGCCCAACCTGCCCTTCTAATGGAACCACCACTTGTTCCCTCCCTTGCACACCTCTCTGGGGGTTCCTAACACTCTCCCAGCACCGGGATTGCAAGGCTCCCCTGACCACCTCTGGTCTCCTTCCACCCCCATCTTCACCGGGCTTCCTCTTTGACTTGGCTATAGCCCTCTCTCCTGTTCTCAGCTCCTCAGAAACCCCCAGATCTTCCCATGCACCCAGTTGGCCTTCACATGTGTTGGTACATCTGTGGGAAAGTTTCATCTCCTGCTTTTATTCCTGCCTGATTTCTCCTCATCCCTCAGGTCTCATCTGTATTTTCTCCTTAGACTAAGTTAGGGTCTCATCTTCACCTTTCATATCCTATCGGAATGTTCATCTCAGTGAGTTATGACTGACTGTCCAGTGCCCGTCTCCCCTACTGCCATATACAGCCCACAGGGCATGAGCCACAGGGTCATATTTGGGGTTGTGTCCCAGTGACCTGTGGAGCATGGGCCACTAGCGGCACTCAGTAATTACACCTCCGTGAACACATGAGTGAGGAGAAGGCAGACTCTAGTCTCCTGAGTTCACCATCTTTCCACAAAGTTGAACACGTGAGAGTTAACAACACAATTGCAAAGTCGCTAGCAAGGCTGGAGCAGGTGATACCTGGCTGTTCTTGGTTGAGTTACAAAAGTGACTGTCATGAGTTCAGAGAAGCATGACATGTTTGTGGGCAGGGACTGTTTCATGGAGAAGGCTTGACTGGAGCTCAGCCTTGGTCAATGGAGAGAATTGTGCCAAAGAAAGAATAGTAAATGGTTCTCCAGAAGAGGGAAGTATGGGTAGGGCTTTAGGGTGGGGAGGATGCATTTGGGGCTGGCCGAAAATAGAGTCACACAGGTGTGGGAAGCAGCAGAAACCAACAGGGACAGTGAGACTGCAGAGGACAGGGAGCTGTAGGAGCCACGGCTAGCACACAGCTTGGAGGGGTGACGGCAGGAAGCTGCTCCTGAAAGCCTGGTGCTGGCTGTGGAGGAAGGGCTACCCAAAGAGGCCCAGCCTGCCCCAGGAGGGGCAGCACCTGCCAGGGTACCAGGAAGGAGGAAAGGGAATCAGCAAACTCCCACCTCTGCCCTTCCCTCTCCTCTCCCCCACACCTTAGGAAGCAAAGACAAAGCCGAAGTGATGCTGACCATGGATGAGGAGCTGGCAAGCGCCCAAACTGGGGATTAGCCCAGAGGATCCTTGGCTTCAACCAGGAAAGAATTCAAGGTCAAGCTGGTGGTGTTAGCAACTTTTACTGAAGCCACCATGCAAAGCAGCAGCAGAGGTCCTAACTCCTTGCAGAGCAGGGCAACCCCACAGGGATTGTGCCCAGAGTGGCAGCTCAGGGGCAGGCCTGCAGTCATATTTATACCCACTTTCAATTACATGCAAATTAAGGGGCAGATTATGCAGAAATTTCTAGGAAAGAGGTGGTAACTTCCTGATGGTTGGGTCGTTGCCATGGAAAGAGGTGGTAACTCCCTCGTGTTGCCATGGCAATGGTAACTGACCTGGCACACTGGTGGGCGTGTCTTATGGGAAACAGCTTCTACTCTGTCTGTTTCAGCTAGTCCTCAGTTTGGTCTGGTGTCTGAGCCCCACCTCTCTCAGAGGGAGAGCAAGAGCCAAGGAGGGAAGGGCAGGGCTGAGCTGGGGGGAAGGTGCACCTGGGAAACCATCAGCAGCCTAAGGAAATCAGTGTAACGTGGCAGCAGAGTTTTTTTGTTTATTTTTTTATTTTTTTAATTTTACTTTAAACTCTCAGATACATGTGCAGAACGTGCAGGTTTGTTACATAGGTGGTTTGTTGCACCTATCAACCCATCATCTAGGTTTTAAGCCCTGCGTGCATTAAGCATTTGTCCTAATGCTCTCCCTCCCCTAGCCCCCCCAACCCCCGAAAGGTCCCAGTGTGTGATGTTCCCCTTCCTGTGTCCATGTGTTCTCATTGTTCAACTTCCACTTATGAGTGAGAACATGTGGTGTTTGGTTTTCTGTTCCTTTTTTAGTTTGCTGAGAATGATGGCTTCCAGCTTCATCCATGTCCCTGCAAAGGACATGAACTCATCGTGAACTCATTCTTTTTTATGGCTGCATCATATTCCATGGTGTATATGTGCCACATTTTCTTTATCCAGTCTACTATTGATGGGCATTTGAGTTGGTTCCAAGTCTTTGCTATTGTAAATAGTGTAGCAGACTTTCTTTACAGAGTTGAGGAAAGGATACCCAGAGAGGTGTTCATTGATCTGAGGGTGAGGGCACAGAGAAGAGGTCCAGCTGGCTTTCAGTCTCCATTGCAGGATCACTGAAGGAACAAATGAAGGAATGTGTGGGAGTTACACTTACGGAGCACTTACTGTGTACTTGTGGCATATTTCACACACAAACATCAGTCCATACTGTAAGTCTGCACTTTATCCTAGAGCAATGGACAAATGTTTTTAGTAAGAGAGTGACAAAATGAAGCTCAGCCGTGGTGTATTAGAAGAACCGAAGGGCAAGGGGCTGGACACAGAAGAGTCAAGAGGCTCATGAGAGATGTGATCATAACGGTTATAAGAATTTAGTGAATACTTCCCATAGTGCACCCGCCAGCAGCAGCTGCTTCCAATAAATTACTTTTTTAGTCTAAACAACTCCATTCTGTGAGATACAGATAGGCGCTAATAGTCTCCTCACTTTACAGATGAGAAAACTGAGGCTCAGAGAAGGAAAGAAGCTGAACTCCTATTCTACAGTCAGTAACTGCTAGAACTTGAGTTCAACTTGACAACAGAGCCCACACTCTTAACCCCAGGCAGAACCACCTCTCAGGGTAAAAGCCACGGGGAGAGGTGTCAGGGGGCCCTGTAAGGCCAGAAGCACGACCTCTTCTGGTCTGGGGGAGTTCCTCCCTCTGCTTATCCTGCAGTTTTTCGGGCAGTTGGGCCTCATCTTCATCTTCACTGGGCCCATCATCATCTGTGTTTCTCTGTTGTGTGTCACCTATTTCTCCGTAAGTTCCCCAATGTTGGAAAATTGTCAAGAAGTCAAGACCACATTTTTTTGAAATTGAATGTCAGTTAAGAAAAATCTCTATCAAAAAAAAAAAATTAAGGGATTCTGTTAAATAACCTCCAAATAAAAGCTTGAGTTTTCCCAATATCTGAGAACCATTTTAGAAGGAAAATGTAAACAGGTCCTTTATTCAAAGAGGCTAATCATGAGTAGGTCAGTCTCAGAGGAAAAAAAACCTTTTTGTATTGGATTCCTAGTTGAAGAAAATATTTATATTTACAGGAACAAAACGTTATTGCTTCTTTGGGGATCAATGAGAGGATAGTTCCGTGACCCAAACCTCCTCTCATCTCCCTCCACGAAATGTCATGGGGTTGACCAAGATTCCTCATTGGGCTGCTCCCTACACCCAGGTATGGACAGCAGGAAACAGAAAACCCAGAATATTTAGCAAGCATCGTTAACCCAATGCCATATCCACATGGAAACATATTCAGAGAGTTTACTGGAGCGGGGTAAAATGTACTGGATTCCTGGAGGTCCCCACCTACCCGTCAAGAACCTGCCCTAGTGAATCCAAGTCAATATTATAAAGTATTGAACTCTGGAAATCCCTGCTGAGCCCTATGGGTGAAGACTCAACCATCATCACTCTCGTTCCCTCACTAAAGAAGGGAATAAACAGAGTAAGTAAGGGGTAGAAACCAGTAACAGTATAAACCAAAACAACAGGGAGAGAAATTCACAGTTGAGATAAAACTCATTGTTTTGTTGTTACTATTTATTTTTGCTGTTGGTTTTAGTTGTTTCTGAAGTGCACTAATTGAAGAAACTGCCACAAAAATGGAGGACAGGGATGATAAGTATACTTTGAGAGCAAGTGCTATTCTGAGTTTTCAGAAAATCTAAGTCTACCACACCAGTAAAATTATAGAAAAAGCTGAGCATATGAAGAAAGCCATTTTTTGTGACTCCTAATGCCTGTGTGCATAATTCCAAATCAAACATATTCACATTATTAACTTTTTAAAGTTTATTAGTCTCAGTGCTAATGAACTCATTCATCCTTGGCAAATGCACATGGCTCCCTAATGAAACGTCAATAGATAGATCGGCAGTGAAGTGAGCACGTCCAATAGTTGATGCCAAATTCCACTTGGCTGTAATGGCTGGAAAGAGAAGATCACTTCCAAAGAGACATTGGAGGCAGCATCGCACAATGGGAAAAGCACAAGAGTGGATGTCTACAGACCAGGATTCTACGCCTGGCTGTGCCACTTGGCAGCTGAGTGACCTTGAGCAAGTCACCTAACATTTCTAGGACTCAGTGCCTTTTCTGCAGGAAGAGGAGACTCATCTAGCTCATCCCCAATGTTCTTTCTAGATTTGCAATTCCATGCCTTTTCTCCCTACACCCTGCCAAGCACACCATCCCCTAACCTTTACGGACATTATCAGGAGCGTGTACACGTTATGATGTATGGTATCCTGTATTTAGACACATGCCTAGTTAAACAATGCTTCCTTCTTTCTGGATCAAATTAAAACTTGGCTCCTTAGGAGACACCATGCCATAGGTTGTAGGTTTTAATTTCTGACCTGTTTGAACATTGCACAAGTTCAGAGTTGTAATGAGTTTCCTAACCTGCGTTGGTTTGTGTCAGCCCGCATGACAGTGTGCTGAGCGTGCTACGGAAGATATAAAATGGAAAGTTTAAAAAAAAATCATCTAAGCAAGCCTCCCTTTCTCTCAATTATCAGTTTTGAAAAGGAGCCTGAACATGGGCACTCTTCTGTTTGGAGGTTCCTGAACTGCTTGCATTAATTCTCCAGGGTAAACTTCCTGTCTTCATGCAATGATGGGTTTTTTTTCCTACTTTACCTCAGATCTTTAAAATTGTACAACAGCTTGGAAGTCAGGATGTTTTTCTCCCAATGCTTCATGAAAAGAGGCTGCTTTATTATTGAGCAAAAGCAAAAATAATAATCGTGCAAAGCTTTTCCTTCTGGACCGCATAAATTATCTCCAATTTTCCTCATTATTTTCTTCTGCAGGGTATAAAGAGATTGCCTGTGGCAAAATATGTATCAGTACAAACAAATAGAAAACAGTTTAAACCACTGAAGTATTTACCTTTATTTATTTAAAAAAAGACATTTTAATCCTATTAACGGTAAATTATATTACCTATTGTGAAAGGAGACATGAAAGAAATATTTGAAGCATGCAGTTAATTATGATACCAAGTGACACATAATATTTATGCTCTTCTTGTATAGCCTGAACAATTTTTCTTTCAGTAACTGTGAGTCACACACTGATTGAAGTCTGGAAGCTGATGCTGAGACGGGACCACAGGCACATCTGCCGTCGATGCCTCATTCTATAGATAATTAATGTTACAAGGAGTAGCCATTGTTTAGTCTTTCAAAGTCCCAATTTCACACAGAGCAAAAACATCTCTTCCCGCATGCTTTTACTTTAATTCTCCATTTCAGCATATTTATTAAATGTCCATACCAGCACGGCAAAACAGGGAGCTTGCAAACAAATGACAAGATAGGACAGCTGTGTCTTCACCAGGGCCGTGGACTTTGTGCAGACTCCAAGACCTTCATGAAAGCAGCAGCCCTCTTTGAGGGAAGTGACTAAACCCATCCAAGTCATTGTTTCCACATGAGGATGCGCTTCTACACTATTAGAATAAAAGATAAGATGTTGGTAAAAGTTAGCAAGTGATATTCTTGTTTGATGATGGTGACCTAATCAGGCTGTCGCAGAGAAACAGACAATGTGGTTCCTGGATGGTTGGTGCTCCCGTCACACGCAGCCCACCCTTGGGGGTGAACTTGCTGAGGGGTCACTCTTGATGGTGGAGGGTACGATGGCCCATGACCCACTGGGCCGTGCTGCCTCTGGGCAGAGTTTCAACTAGCAAAACCAGCTCCTTCTTTCATACGTAAGAGGCTTTGGTTGAAAGTATCACACCTGTTCCTACCAAGTGGCTTCCTAGCAGCGGCGGACATTTGCCCAGCTTCTGTTGGGGTCCCGGTGCACGCGCTGTTGTTCCCAGCAGTGGTTCCATGGTTTCTTTGAACTTTCCCATTTTGTACTCTGTGAGTCATGTAAGCATCTCGTCTGACACTTTGGTTTGATTACCACTTGCAACCCCAAAATGGATTGAGTAGGAATCTCATTGACTATGGAAATAACGGTCATTGACCATAAGACATCCCCACTATTCGATGGCATCTTGAGAGGAGGAGCAAATACAAGCCTAACAATCAGAATTTTTATTCACCTATTATTTTCCACTAGATTTCTATTAGATTAAGATTAATTTTGTATGTCGTACATAAATAATACCACATATATTTGTGGTTTGAAATAACAAGAGTGATCAATCTTATTGAACGCTTACTAGATACTAAATGCTTGATACACATTCTCATTTATCCTCACAAAGTAAGTTTGCAAAGTCAACACTAATATCCCCTTTGGTCAAGGCATAAACTGAGGCTAAGTAACTTGCTGGAAACCAAGAACCAATAAGCTGAAGAACCGTAATTCAAATGCAAGCAGTGTTTGGTCCTCACCACCATCTATTTCTCATTTGTATTTTAATAGTTTGGTGCCATGAAAATATTACACAAATATTAACAATTGAGTAAAAGTATTTAAATTTAATTTCAATATCCATTCAGAGTTAGAGAAATTATTCTACCAGACCTCATTTAGCTACAAAATATTCAGAACATTTAATTCAATTTTCAGATTATAATCAGATACTTTTTTTTTTACTGAGGTATAATTTACATTTTCTGAAATGCACAGATCTTACTTAAGTGTATGGTTTGATAAGTTTTGACAAATGCATATGTCTAAGTAACCCAAGGCTTCGTCAGGATACGAAATATTTCTATCACACCAGAACACGCTTCTTGCCTGATCTCCAGTCTCCCCTTGCCCACCACATACGCATCACTGTTCTGATTTCCATCAGATCATCCTGCCTGTTTCTTGCTTCATGTTGGCTCAAACAGCATTGAGGTTTTTTTCTATTGCTGCCATAAAACAAATTACTACCAACTGGGCCAGTGTAACTTGTACTCATGCATAGGTGTGAATTTAGCTCTCCAACATTTTACTCTATGCATAGGTTTCTACCACTGCAGTTAAGATACTGAACATACTATCATCACAAGGATTTCTTGTGTTACCATTTAATAACCACAGGCCCCTCCCTCCAGCTTCTCCCCTGCCATATCTAACCCCAGAAAACCACTAATCAGTTATCCATTTCTGAAATTTTGTCATTGAAAAATCCTTTATAGACGAAGTGGCTTTTTTGACTAAGCATAATTACAAATTCATAATTGGAAGTGTATCACTAGAAATTTATCCAAGTCCTTGTGTATATCAATACTTTATTCCTTTTATTGAAGAGTAGTATTCCATGGTTTATTTAACCATATATATGTTGAAAGATGGCCAGGTTATTTCTAGTTTTGGGCCAGTTAAAAAAAAAAAAAAAAGGAGTATTAACATTCATGTACAGGTTTTTCTGTGAACCTGTTTTCATTTCTCTGGGTTAACTGCTGAATAGTACAATTGCTTAGTTGTATGGTAATTGCACGTTTAGCTTTATTTAAAAACTGCAAAACTCTTTTCCAGAGGGGCTGCACCATTTCAAATTCCCACCATCAGTGGATGATTGATTCCCATCCTCACCAGTGGTTGATATTGTCACTATTTTTATGTTAGCCATTCTAATAGGCATATAGTAATAGCTCCTTGCAGTTTTGATTTGCATTTAACTATTAGCTAATAATGTTGAACATCTTATCATACGTTTATTGTTCATATATTGTATATCCTCTTCAGTGAATGTGTGTTCATATCTTTTGTTCATTTTCTAATTGGATTGTTTATTTTTTGAATTTTGAGTTGTGAGAGTTCTTTATGTATTCTAGATACTCTTCCTTTGTTGAGTATGTGGTTTGAAAATGTTTTCTAACAATTTACAGGGTTTTTTCATTCTCTGTATAGGAACTTTTGAAAAACAAACGTTTTTAATTTTGATGAGGACCAATTAACCCTTTTTTTTTATTAATTAGACTTTTGGTGTCAAGTCTAAGAACTCTGCCTATCCCTACATGCCAAAGATTTTATTCAATTTTTTTCTAAAACTTCTTTAATTTTATGCAATATGTTTCAGTCTATCATTCATTCTGAGTTAATTTTTGTATAAAGTGTGGAACATGGGTCAGGTCCTCTGTCTCTTTCTCTCTCCCTCTCCCTAGCCCTCTCTTTCCTATCTCTGTCAAATTGTTCAAGCACCATGTGTTGAGAAGTTCATCCTTCCTCCATTAAATTGCTTTTTTCACCTTTTTCAAAAATAAGTTGAGCATATGTGTGGAGTTCTATTTCTGGGTTTTCTATTCTGTTCTGAGTATCTATGTATCTATCCTCCCACCAGGTCCACACTATCTAGATCATGCAGCTACATAGTAAGCCTTGATATCAGGTAGAGTTATTCCTCCTACTTTATTCTCTGTCATCAATATTATTTTCTCTATTCTAGGGCCTGTGTCTCCTCACATGAATTTTAAAGTAAGTTTTATCTATATCTACAAAAAAAAAACCCTGCAGAGATTTTGAAAGGAGCTGCATTAAGCCTGTAGATCAATATGGGGAGAAATGAGATCTTTATATGTCGATTCTTCTAATTTATCAATATGGTTTGGTTCTCCATTTGTTTATGTCTTCTTTGACTTCTTTAATCAGCATTTTTCAATGTGCAGGATACAGATTCTATGTATATTTGGTAAAGTAGATGCTTTAGTACATATTTCATTTTGTTCAAGGGCAATAATGAATAGTATTGTGTTTTTAGTTTAGGTTTCCACATTCATTACCGATATATAGAAATTCTTCTTGAATTTGTGTCCTGCAAGTTTGCTGAACTCACTTATTAGTTACATAAGGTTTTTTGTATGTGTAAATTCCTTGAGATTTTCTATACAATCATGTCATTTTCAAACAAAGAAATTTTAATTTCTTCCATACCAACCTGTGTACTTTCTGTTCCTTTTCTTATCTTTTTGCAGTGGATAGAATTGCAAGTACTAGGTTGAATACAACTGGTGAGAGCTAACATCCTTGCTTTGTTTCTGATCTTAGGAGGAAAGCCTTAAGTCGCCATTAACTATGATTTTAGCTATAGTTTTTTAAAATAAATCTTCTTTATCAAGTTGAAGTAAGCCCCTTCTATTCCTCACTTGCTGAGAGTATATTTTAAAACATTAATGGTGTCAGATTTTTGACAATTTGATGCTTTTTTATATTAATTAATGTGATCATATGGTTTTTCTTCTTTGGTGTGTTTGTATGATTGAATACCTTGGTTGATTTTCAACTGCTGACCAGCCTTGAATAACACTCTGCATACATTCTGCCAGTCTTTGTATTTTGACTAGTATATTAAGTCCATATATATTAAGGTAATTATATGTTAGAGTTGAAGTCTATCATTTTCATGTGTTTTCTCTAGTTTCTGCTCCTCTTTTTCTCTGTTCTTGACTTCCTTTGAGTTATTTAAACATATTTTTACAAATTTTTCTTGGTTTATGTGTAGAGTTTTTACATGTATCTTTTTGTATAGTTTTTATAGTGATTGCTCTGGGTATTAAAATATACATATATCATTTGGCATGACCTAGTGGTATCAACGTCTTACCACTTTAAGTCTGAAACCCTTATCTCCATTTAGGCCCCTTTGGCCTTTCATTTAGAAGATCTTTGTGTTGAGTATCAGATGCTGTTAAAATATTTGTCTCAATCATGAAATATAATTTATAAAACCCTTGAGAACAAAGTAGTCCACCATATGTATCCATCTTTCTGCTCCTCCATTGCTCCTTCCTCCTTCTGCAGATTCAAGGTTGTTTCTTTTACTGTTTCTTTTTCTATTTGAAGAACTTCTTTTGGTGAGTCTTTAAGGGTAGGTCTGCTAGCCACGAATTCTTTTAGTTTTTCTGCCCTCTGAGAATTTCCTTATTTCCCCATTATTCCTAAAGCATGGTTTTACTGTATATAGGATTCTAGGTTGACAGTTGTATTTTTTCAGCCGTTGAAAATTTTTTATTCCATTTCCTTCTGGAATCTATGATTTATGATGAGTATTGGCAGAGTGCTCAGATAATTTGTTTTCATCAACATTGGGGAAAACAGACTAAATGTTCTTTTAGGCCTACCTACCAAAGCCAAAAAGCAAAAGAGGCAGGGAACAGACTGCTTCCAATTCACTTTACTCCATGAGAACGAAGTTTAAGAATGTTTATAGAGTTGCAAAAATATCCAGCACCCAACACGTAAAATTCAAATATATTGTATCCATCAAAAAGGCTGGCCATGCAACAGTAGGATAACATGTCCAATATTAAGATGAAATTTGCTTAATCAAAACTAGCTCAGAAATGACACAGACAAATAGAACATTAGTTGATAAGGACATCGAAACAGTTAGTAAAACTATATTCTATATATTTAAGAAGCTGGAAATAGACTGAGCAGATTAAGTGGTGACATTGAGAATATAATAAAATCCCAAAGAAAACTTCTAGACATTAGAACTACAGCATCTGGGATTAAAAATGCATGGAATTTGATTAACAGAATATTCGACATTTCAGAAGAAAAGAAGAGTAAGCTTGAAGGCACAGCAATAAATACATAGAGAACATAGAATTTTAAAAATGAAAAGAGCATCAGGGATCTGTGGTGAACTTTAGCATACAGAGGAATGAGGATAAGCAACTGCAAACTTCTAGTCAAAACAATGCAAGTCAGAAGACAATAGAGAAGCATCTTTAAGTACAGAAGTTAAAGGGAAAATAAGGGAAGGGAGAAAAAGAAAAGTAGAGAAATAAACTGCCAACCTAGAATCTGTACCAATGAAAATAGCTTTCAAAAACATTGGTGAAACAAACACTTTTTCTGATATACCTAAGCAGAAAGAATCACCAGCTCAACTACACCACAAGGAATGTTAAAGTCGGTCCTTCAAGGAGAAGGAAAATGATCTCAGATGGTGATTCTGGACCTATTCTAAGGTTGCTTAGTTATAGCATTACTCACACTTTGGGGAGATAATTTTCTGTTGTGGGTGGATTCCTATGCACTGGAGGACATTTTGCAGCATTTCTGGCCTCTACCAATTTGATTCCAGTAACACTCCCCGCTCCCTAGTTGTGATGGCCAAAGTCTCCACACATGGCCAACTGCCTCTTGCGAGGGAGGAAACTGCTTTCGTTGAGAATCACTAATCAACACAAAAGATGAAGACCACTAGAAATGGTCACCATGTGAGTAAATGTAAAAAAAAAATTTAAAAAGCTAATTGCCTGTTAAAAGCAAAAGTAATAATGTAGTTAGGGCTGTATAACATGTAGAAATAAAATACATGACAACATTAGCACAAGGCTAGGAAGATATAAAGTTGTATCTTCCTAAGTTTCTTATTCTGTATAAGAAGTGATAAAATATCACTTGAGGTAAACCCTTATAAGTTAAAGTTGGATACCATAAGTCCTATAGCAATCATATAGCCACCTATAGCAACCACATAGCAATAATTTGTTATGTATAAAAAAGTATTCTAACTAATAAGCCAACAAAAGAGACAAAATTGAATGATAAAAATGCTCAAATAATTCGAAAGAAAGCAGAAAAAGACAAAAAAGAGAACAAAAATTGGATGGCACAATAGAAAATAAATACCAAAATGGCAGATATAAACCCAGTCATATTAAAATTGTATTAAATATAAATTATGTAAACACTCCAGTTAAAAGACAGAGATTGTCTTAATGATTTCTAAAGCCATACCCAGCTATATATTCTGTCAACAAGAAACTCAATTTAAATATAAAGACACAAATTAGACGAAAGTTTTATTAATGGAGAACTATATATCATAAAAACATTAATTTTTACAAAGCTTAAGTGGCTATATTAATGTCAGACAAACATGATTTCAAAGTCAAGATTTTTTAGGGATAGTTATTTCATAATATTAAAGGAGAATCAAGTGTATATAACAATCTTAAATGTTTACACATCTAACAACAGAGCTATAAATACAAGAAGCAAACACGGGTAGAACTACCAGGAGAAATCAATAAGTCTACAGTTATAATTGGAAGTTTCAATGCCCCTCTCTCATTAATTGATAGAACAAGTGGAGGAAAAATCAGTAAGTTTATAACAGACTTGGCCAACACTGTATACTAAATTGGCTCACCATTAATCAGAGTAAAATACACATTATTTTCTGGTGCACACAAACATTTACTAAGAGAGACTAAGTTCTGGTGCATTAAAAAAAAAAAAAAACTAGAAAGAGATGAGAAATTCCTTGAACTGATAAACGATATCTATTTAAAAAAGTACAGCTAACCATAGACCTAATGGTAAAAGATCAAAAGTTTTCCCCTTAAGATCAGTAACAAGGCAAAGATACTTACTACTTCTATTCAACATTGTATTGGAAGCTAGTCATAAAGCAAGGAAGAGAAATAGAAGGCATACAGATTGGAAGGAATAATTAAGACTGACTTTATCTGGAGATGAAATGATAGTATATGTGGAAAATCCCATAGCATCTAAAAAATTAAAATTAAAAACCTACTAGAACTAATAAGTCAGTATAGCTAGATTGAAGGATTCCAAATAAATACACAAAAAAATTAACTGCATTTCTGTATACTAGCAATATGTACAGAGAATTAAAATCTTTTAAAGATCCATTTAAAATAATATCAAAATATGAAATATCCTGTTCTGAAGAATGAGTCTGACAAAGATGTGCAAGACAAGTACACTGAAATCTATGATGCTGCTGAGAAAAATTAAAGAAGATATCAACAAAAGAAGACATACACCATTTCAATCAAAATACCAGGAGTGTTTTGTAGAAATTGACAAATGACTTCTAAATTTCAATATTGGAAACCTTAAACTACCTGATTTCAAGATTTTTCTAAAGCTATGGTGATCTAAACAGTGTGAAATTGGCATAAAGATAGAAAAATAGATCAACGGAACAGAACAGAGAGTCCAAAAATAGACAGACACATTTGAGTGAACTGACTTTTGACCAAGTAACAAGGAAATTCAGAAAAGATGGATTTTGTTAACAAATGATGCCAGAAAACTGAAGAGCCATACAGGCGGAATACTTTTTCATACTTCAGACAAAAACTAAACTCAAAATAGTTCAGGACCTAAATTTAAACCTAAAATTATAAAATTTCCAAAAGAAAACATAGGGAAACTCTTTTTGAGCCCTTTAGCTAAGAGTAGGATCCGTAAAAGAAAAACAAAATTGTAGATTGGGCTAATTGAAATTAAGAACTTTTGGTCTTTGAAATGCATTGTTTAGAGAATTTAAAGATAAGCCACAGATTTGGATAAAATATTTCAAATTACATAACTGATAAGAGTTTCATATCCAGAATATACTAAAAAATGTAAAACCTCAAAATTCAATAGGAAGCCAACTAGTTAAAATAATGCAAAAGATTTGAATACTTTGCCCAAAAAAGACGGCAAATATGTGTATGAAAAGACATTTAACTTTGCTGGTCATCAGCAACATGCAATTTAAAATCTTCCCAAGATGCTGCTATGCATCCTCATTAGACCATCTAAAACTGACCATACCAAGTGTTGTTGGGGGTGTGGAGCAACCCAAAGACTAACACACAGCTGAGGGGAATCCAAAATGGTGCCAAAGACTAACACACAGCTGGGGGGAATCCAAAATGATACCAAGGACTAACACACAGCTGTGGGGATCAAAAATGGTGTAATAGCTGTAGACATCAGTTGGCACATTTTTAAAAGTTAAACATACACTTCCCCTATGACTTAACAATCCTATTCTTGGATATTCGCTCAAGAAAAATAAAAACATACATCCTATAGGTGAATGTTTATAGCTGCTTCATTTATAGTTACCAAAAACTGAAAATAATCCAAAATGCCCATGAACAAGCAAATGGTTAAGAATGTTTGGAACAATGAATACTACTCAGCAATGAAAAATAATAAATCCAATCAACACAATACTGGGGATGAACCTCAAAGCATTATGCTAAGTGAAAGCAGCCAGACACAAACAGCTGTAGGTTGTGTGATTTTATTTGACGTATATGACACACTGAGAGACATAGGGACAGAAATCAGACCAGCAGATGCCAGGGTCTTGGGGTAGGGAAGAAAGATTTGGAAATTTTATACACTCATCAAAAGCCATGAAATTCTACACCTAAAAAAGTGATTATCATACTGTATTATACCTTAATCAAATTTACTTTTTTCCCTCTACATCCTTTGCTTACCTTTCTGCCTTTAGTCCTAAGTTTTTTTCTCATGGCTTCCGCAGTAAATAACTAAAAGTGTTTCTTTTAGCGTGCGTCTTATTGGTAGTTTTGTTTCTAGCTCATGAACTGCAGAGTGAGTGAAAACATTGTTTCTCCATTAAAAGCCCAAGCCATGAATCAGTTCCTCTTTGCAGGCCCTGTTCTGTGATTCCGTGGCAGTGGACAGACCCCACACGAGCCTCACATCGCTCTGTGAATTGGACAGAGCAGGTTGTAGTGCTGACAACACTTGGGTCCTTGTCGGTAACCCCAGTGCCATTTGTTTCTGGGAATTCCATGCTTTTTCCAGGCTCCTACCACTAAGATTCATTTTGGGAAATGTGATCATGTGACATCTTCTTGCCAAATGTCCATGAAGCAAACTTTATTCCCTGACCATCCCTTGCTTCCCCAGCAGAAATGGGACAACCCATATGGAATGGAACCTTGGCCTTTCTCTGCCTTCATTTCGGCCCGGTGGAAAGAAACAATGCTAAGCCCCGGGCCATTTCCTTCTCCTGGGCCTCACTCTGTTGCCTCTTAGTTTGCCAGAGCCACGGTTTCCCCAGACTGAAGCCCCTGATATGTGTCCAGCATCTATTCTAGCAAGACCTTTCATTCGTCCTGCTGAAAGTGTGCACGGCCACCCCAACCCCACATCCTACCTAGGACTCCAGAGCCTTGGAGAAGGGGAGGGGCCACCCAAAGTCTGCTGAGCATGGGCCCCCCTTCTTTCCTGGGGTCCTTCTGGCCTGATTGAGACCCTCTCAGAAGGGAGTGGAAAGTGGCACTGGGAAATAATGGCAGTGTGCTAAAATTAAGTATCTTAAGAGCTTGTATTGGGTGGAGGGGGAGCATCTGGTCCATTAGGGTTTTCAGAGGTTTGAAAATTGAAGGAACGCTGAGACATCCTATCTGGACACCCTGCTTCTTACAAGGTGACACTTACTACAATAAGAAATGTGCCCTAAGCATCTCCTGGTGTGGCGAGCATAGTGAGCTCATAGCCCACATCCTTTCCCCTAGTGCTTGCCGCGGGCCAGCCATGAGCCAGATGTCCTGGCAAATGAGATGTACCTGTGAACAAAGCAAGCAAATCCTACCTGGGCAGAGCTTATGTTATTTAAATGACTACTGCAACCAGAATATGAGAAATGTATCTTATTTGGTGTTTGAATCTTTTTTTTTTTTTTTTTTTTTGCTAATTGCTTTGAAAAATTTTTGAGCCAATATTAAAACAGAATAGAGACAATAAAAAGGCAGTAAACAAAATCCTTAAATGCATCTTTAAAAAGCCCAAATTATAACAAGAAAATATCTTTGATGTTTGCTTTGTTTGACCACATCACCGAAATACAATAGTCCTCAGACCCACCAAGGGAAAAATATCTCCAAAGTTCACAATGGCAGGCAGGGACCCCCATCAAGAGCCATCTCAGATGATAAGCACCGGCTTTGGGGCCAGAAAACCTGGATTCTACTCTCAACTTGGAGACGTTGCTTAAGATTTCTGGGCCTTGGTTTCCTTAGCCATAAACATGACTGTACAAATGCTGCCTGCCTCCCTGGCCTGGTGGGAGAGGCAAGCAGATGAAATGTGCTCGGCTGACCAGGCCAGCTGCTGTGCAGGCCCTTTGTGTGCAAGCTTGTTGCCACCTCACAGAACAGAGAACTCCCACAGAACACACGTTCAAGAAACCATACAAAGATATGATTGCAGTGAAAAATCATAGGGCAAGTCTGTGTTTTTAAAATGGTAATATAATGGGATATATACATATATATGCATACATATGACAAATATAATGGTATATATGTATATATGTGTGTATAATATATACATACATAAATATAATGATATATGTGTGTATATGTTTGTATATATGTGTATACAAATATAATGGTATATATGTGTAATATAAAGTTATAAAGGACATGCATGGTATATATGTATGTATGTGTGTATAATATATACATACATAAATATAATGATATATGTGTGTATATATTTGTATATATGTGTATACAAATATAATGGTATATATGTGTAATATAAAGTTATAAAGGACATGCATGCTTGATGCTTTTTCTTGAGGATGTTGGGTTTTGGTGGTGTTTTAATTTTGAGGCTAAGATGAAGCTAGGGAATTTTAAAAAATACAAATATAATATTCACAACCTGACCACAATCTTCTGATATCTAGCTGTTAATCAGAGAACAACCAAACACAGGGACTGCTTTCACCCCTACAACCGAGAGTGTACCTAACCCTAAGGACTCTCAGCAGACAAAATCAAATGACCTTTCCTCAAAGCCTTCTCCAAGAGAAAGGCTGGAGCTCACTGCAAGGGCTGGGCTTGGGAAAATATGTCATCTGTCTCTCTATCGCTAAGAATGTGAATTATCTGGAATCCTTTTCCTCCTTACCCATAATTGTGTCATTTGCTTTTCTCAGTGTGGCAGGAACAATCTGTTTCTTTTCTATTTCCTGCTAGTGTCATTTTGTCATATTTGGGTTCAGCAGTAAGATTCCTGTGTTTTGTATCTCTCAGTACTAACTAGGGATATTCAAATCTCCAAGCAAGTTCTGTGCACTCACACACACCCTCATTCACATCAATTTCATCATTAACTTCTTGAGGGCAGGGACCAGGTTCTTTTGTGTTTGGCAATGCTCAGTACCTGCATTTTTGAATGATGAATACATTATATAAACCTATTTATTGGCCAAAGCCTAAAGTAAAGGTAAAATTATCTGTAAGTGTCTCATACCATGTGCTAAAACATGAACATTTGAAATCATTTACTCTGTTGGCTCACTCCTGTAATCCCAGCACTTTGGGAGGCCAAGGCAGGTAGATCACTTGAGGTCAGGAGTTTGAAACCAGCTTGGGCAACATGGCAAAACCTCATCTCTACAAAAAAAATTTAAAATTAGCCAAGTATGGTGGTGCATGCCTGTAGTCTCAGCTACTCGGGAGGCTGTGGTGGGAGGACTGCTTGAGCCTGGGAGGTGGAGGCTACTGTGAGCCAAGATGGTGCCACTGAACTCTAGCCTGGGAGACACAGAGAGATCCTGTCTCAAAAAAGGAAAGGAAAGGAAAAGAAAGGAAAGGAAAAGAAAGGAAAGGAAAGGAAAGGAAATAGTTTGTTCCATTTTCTATTGTAAATAGCACTGACCTACTGACAGACAACAAAATTATTTGTAAACTTTATTGACTCCATTTTTTCTGTCTTTCACCAATATTCAAATTATGGAATGTAATGTATCCACAAGAGTGTAGACCATCAGAGGTTGTCATAAAACTGTGAGAACTGGTGGTCTATGAGCTACGTGGAGATCATTTTAATCACTCCTTATTAAAACACCAGTGGGTATTCCCATCAAAAGAAGGATGCCATCAAGTCAGCACCATTCTGTCCCCTTGATGTGCATGAAATTGTCATTATGTCTGATCTGAATATATGTCTGTGTAAGAAAAATAAACTAGAATTCTGTTTACAGCTCTTCCCTGAATTCCTTAAGCGCATCATTCAAATGGCCCTCTTCATCCCTAAAATATGCGTACTTAAGCCAGCACAGATGTGGCGGGGGATGCAGGTTGGAAAACTGTGTTAATGCAACATTCTGCCCCGTGGATGCCTCCGTTTGCCATAGGAAAGCTAATGGATGTGTCCCCGGGAGATGAGAAGCTGGCCCATGGCAGGCAGCTCCAGAGCTCCATATGGAAATCCACTATTAAATGTAGGTGCTCTTAAGGGCTGCTTAATTAGTAAACTCAGGCGGCCACACAGTTCGCCGGGTCCCTGGGTGGGAATCCCATTCCGGCAGTGAGGTTACATCTGGCACACGGCGTCTGCTCCCCCCGCCCCGCCCCCGCTTTCGTGCCAGCTTCGGGTGGCCGGGTTTGGTGAAGGTTTCTGCCTGCTTGTGTGCCTGCTTCTCGTATTTACTAGGTCTATTGCTTCTGTTGTGTTTTGTTGCCCTCATCACTCCCTGGGCGTTCGATTTCAAGGCCCCTTGGCCTTCCCCTCAATACCATTCTTCGGCAGGCTCTCCTTCCTTCCCACAGTTCATCTATCATTTTCACTGACTTCAACACGGTCTCTGACACAACCCCCTAACCAGGCAGGGAGCTGGGTTAGAGGCACATCTGCTCTGTGCTCTACAGGGACTCACACTTCCCCTGCTCGAAGCCCTCTGTTGTCACCGGCTTAAAAGGCCAGAGAGCTAGAATGTCTGGGTCGACTCTGTCTGCTTGCTGTCGTCATGGCCTCAAGCCAGCCACGAATCCTGTGTGTTTTCATGGTGGGTGTTGGCGGGGTGGGGGGTAAAGGTTTCTAGGATTTGGCTCTTCCAACGCCTTCGAAAATTCTTTCACCTTCCTCTTATGTTTTAGAATTCAAAACAAACAAACAAAAGATTCCAATTCAACATTACGAGAGAGAATGTAACTCATACCCAGAACTTTAAATACTCCAAATATGACATCATTTCCAAAGTAATCATTAAACTACAAGGCAAGCATTTTCTTTGAAGGAGTCGTGTTGATGCTGACGGCCTACCTTCTTCAGAAACTGGCAAACTCGTCCCAATCAAAGTAACATATATGCCTGCTTAATGTGTTCACTTTGCTAAAAATACATGCGTACCATTTTCAAACTAGAAAACATGACACCCCCAAGGCCTAACTTGATTTTTGCTCTCAGTTTCATTGGAAAGAACATTCTGCAAAGCCTCCTAGATGATTAGTGTTAGGTTTTCCTGGGCCTGACTTGAGTGTTGACAATCTGACATGTTTCAAGAGGACTTAGAAACTTTGTTCATCTAAAATATATAGAGGAAATGTGTTCCGTGTCTTTCCTCCACTTTCCTTTACATCTGTTGCTTCACTCATTCTCTTAATTTGATTACAATGCCTTTGCCCTTTTCTCCAGACTGGCAAATGTTGAGTGACAACTACAGCCTGCTGGCCAGGATGTCCACATTTCTCAGCCCTTATAATCATCCTGTGCAAACTCATGATGTCCTCCCCTGGGTCCGGGGCATATGGGCCCTGCATTTCAACAGCTCATTCAAGCAGATGGAATTCCCATGTTCCGTGTCAGGAAGTGCCTGCAGCCAGAGAGACACCAACGACGGGACAGATCGTATGAGTCACAGCGTTTTTTCCTCTTTGTGTCCGAGAGAAAGGACAAACTTTGGATTCGATAGGAAGTCCTTAAGATGTTTGTCTTGAAATAGGGATGAAGAGGCAAATGGTTCCTCACCACAAGCAGTCGCAGTCTTGCCTATGGCTCGTATGGCTGTAGCATGTAGAGAAAAGATATTTCTCTAAGCACCTTCTATGTCTCAGGCTGATGTTCTTATTTGTCACCATTCTGCAGCTCAGAAAACTGAGGCGTAGGGGGTTAAGCACCGTCAGGAATCTGGTGCAAAAGCCTACACTTTCACAGCCTCACCAGCCAATCAAAAACCCGGCAGGGCTGGTGTCAGGCACATATCCACCCATCCAGCTCCCTTTCACAAGCTCAGAATTTGGCAGAGTCTCATTGTAGCATTTCTCAGACTCTCCTGAGAGCCTGTGAGTGGAAAACTCATGGCAAACTGACTATACACTGAACTACGACCTGATTTAGAAATACCTTAGCAATGATTGCATTTTCACTTTCTATAACTGTTTTTTAACCCATGTATGTCGGCTGTGTAATTAGAGAGTAAATTCAATTTCTTTGGAGATGTAATTCATTGATAATTTTGATCAAATTTAGAATGAATGCTAAATTAAGAGTAAATTCAGAGTTGAATACATTAATATTGGGGTACGTTAAGTAGGCTTTTAATAGTCAAAAATTGTAAATAGCTTTTATTGAAAAGTGTGCCTACAGTAACACCTGTTATATTGGGGCCAACGCAGTTAACCTTTCTTATGGGTCATTATAAGCAACAGTCAATAAAAATGTACCATGCAGAGTCCTTCATACAGTTTTATCCCTTTGCACAACATCTCCACTTTTTAAGCTGTTAATAATGTTCTAAAATAAACCTTCCATCACTTCAAGCTAGCACATTTGTCTGAGGAAAAACATAATAAATGCATTGCCTACAAGCGGTTAAAAAATCAAAAATGCCGCAAGCTGAGGAAGTATCTCTATAGGGAGCCCTGGCGCATGGTAACGTAAGTCCCCATGCAGATCCACTCCTGTAAGCTATGGCACAGCTGCAAAAAAAAAAGCAGGCACCATAAATATGGAGTCTGTAGATATAAAACAGCAATCATGTCACGCTGGAGGATTTATAAGTTCCTCCACTTCTAGCTGAGAATGTGGACAATACAAAGCCTTTAAACAATTCTATGTCGCACAGGGTCATGGGACACCACAAAAGCAAATATTTTGTGTGTGTGTGTGTGTGTTAAAATTGGGTTTAAAAAATCTCTTTCAAAAACGCAGGCATGGTTTGCACTCTCTGTAGCACGTCAGTATTCAAGGACTGAGTTTTCAAAAGAGAAACGTAGGTAGCAGAGTTTCCATCTGGCAGATTCCCTGTTGAAGTCACCTCAGCAACCTGCATGAGCATTAGTTACATTACCCTATGCACATATCAGGCATCATTCTCTGGACTCAGCCTTTGAGCTTGGACCCAGGAATTGGCACTCAGTGGGCCGTGGGGCCTCCACCTCTCCAGGCTTTGGGTGCAAAGTTTCCTAATCATCAGCATAGGGCATCCTTCTCCCCTGCACCAACGTCTTCCACTCTCCCACAGCGAGTGCTCATTCCCTTGATTGCACCCAGCAACGTGGCTGTCTTTGGCACCATATCGTTGTCACCCGTCTGTCTGGGGTGTCCCATCAGGTGGGCATGCTGGTCACCCTCAGATTTCTCCTTATATGGGTGCACTTTTTGCATTCTTGTCTCCGTGGGAGGGGCTGAAAGAACTGCTGGCCCACACAGGCCGACCGGGCCTCTCACGGACATCTATTGAAACTGATGGATCTAATGCCTCGTATCTGCCAAGCTGTCATTCAAGCCAGGGGGGGATTTGGAGGAAGACAAGGCAAGCATTGTAAAAATGACTTTGTGATCTAGTTTATTGAGCTCGCCTTGAACTCCTAGGTACGGTTGGGGCGGAAAACCTTGTTTCCTGCAAAAACAACTTCACATCAATGGGAAAATGCACTATATAAGGAACAAGTGAATATTTTCCGTTGATTTGTGCCTGAAACATACGAGTGGAGGAAAAAAAAAAATCCCAGCTGTCTACTGCATTGTGTGAACATATACATGCATTTAAATTACTTATATCATTACTTACAGATGTAATTGTGAAATATGTTCTTTTTGCATTCAAAATTAGGGACTGAACAGATGGTGAACGCTCAGTTTAAAGCAATATGTCCATTAAAATAACCCGTACTGTTGGTGTTTAGTGTAACAATAGCAATGAGTTCATTATAGCAGGGTTCTGCGGCACTGCTCGCGTGGGGAAGAAGAGCTCTCAGAAAATGCTCACTGGCCCAGGTGACACACATTCCGAGATTGGGCCACTTTCCACCCCCTCAGCCATCAGTGGAGGGCTTCCAGGGTTGAACTCCTTGTTTTGCTTAGTATTTTGCTTCTAAAGAAGAAAGTCAATAAACAGCTGACATTTAGCAGTGCTTTGCTTCTGGGTTATTTTTTCTCTACTCTCCAGATGTGCTGAAATGTGTGGTTCCAGATGCATCACCTCCAACAGGATGATGCTGCTCCCACCAGGAAGGTGGGGGGGTTTACCCAACGATCCTGGGTCAGGTGCACGGGCTCACAGCACATCAGATCCTTGATCTCTCTTCTTGGGGCTCTGCAAGGACCACCAGGATGCCAGGCACCTTCTGGGCTGGCCAGGGCTGTCTCCTAACTCTGTTGTGACTAAATCGACACAAGGCATCTGGGTCTGTTGCCACCTCCCCTGTTCTCCCATGCACCACTCATAATATGAATACTCTCAAAGAAAGGAAAACAAATATCAGCATCCCTCCCCATCCCCTGCTATGATTTCCATTTCCGCAACAGTGCCAGTGGCTAATATCCTCTAGAAAACTGCTATGAATTGAACCGAAAAATGTTGAACTCTCTCTGGGAGCCCCGAGCTAGCAAAGGAGGAATATCTTCCTGTGCAGTCTTGGGTCAATCCATTGGATAGACTGATTCAGTTTCTCCATTTTTACAACAGAGAAATCATGGTTATTCACCTCTTTTTTATGGCAGTTGATGACCAAATGAGCTGCACAAACCTCACACCCACAGCAGTTGGGGAGGAAGAGGAAGGAAAGTTCCACTGTGGGAAGAGCAGGGCATGTCTAGATGATGGTGTGCAGAACTTGCAAGTGAACTGGCCTCCAAAGTGACCAGGAGTGACGGTACCTGACTCATATCAAGGCAAAGTAAACATTCCTCCCAGGCTACGGCTGGGGAAGAGTGAGGCTGAGGACCCAGTTTTCCTGGAAATATCGACGGGAAAAGACTCAGTGAAGAACCAGAGTGTTTGGGGTGGAGGGAAAAAGAACAGAGACAGGGGACACAGATGAACTTTCAGGCAGGTGTCATTGTTCTTATGTCAGAGGGTTAGGAAGACTATACATGTCCTCCTTTTCAGGAGGTGCAGGGATCTGCACCCAAACTTACCAGAGTCAAGCGTCTGCATGCTTTTCATGGTGTCCACTGTTTCCTCTTTGCTGCACCGGGACAGAAAGACAGGAGGGAGAGAGGGTGATCCAGCCTTGGAGTGGACGGGGGACAGCCCAGTAATCCCTCAGGGCCAATCTTCTGTGAGCGTCACTAGGGATAAAAGAGGGACAGATGGGGATCACTTAGTGGGAGCTGATGTAATTCAGTGGTGCTCAATTATTGCTCTTTATCAGCATCTTCTGTAAAGGATACTCAAGGGCAGCTACCTGGGTCCACTGCAGATCCACTGAGTCAGGATTCCTGGAGGTGGAACCCTGGATGTTTTTCTTTCTAAAAATTTCCTGTATAAGCAGCAATACCATGTGAGTAGGGTAGAGAAGCCAGAACTGGATCCAGGCGTGGGATGCACGCCTACTTGAGATGCCTGACAGCCATCCCATCCCATCCCTCTCAGCACCTGCCGTACAAGTCCTCTTCCCAGCCCTGTCCAGCCAACCTGCCCAGACTCTACTTGATTGTGTCCCCTCCATGGTCCATGAGCTTGCCATGTACTTCCATTCCATCGTGTTTCTGCTAATTCTATCATTCTATTAGAATATTATTTTAATGGAGTTTTTCCCACCCATTGCCACTCTGGTGAGCCGCTGTTCATCCTCGAAGGCCATGCTTCCACATCACATTCTCTTTGCAGTACTCTAGACATTAGCACTGCCATACAATGATCATATTAACTGTTGCCCCATTTGTTATGCCAGTGAAGCCACGTTCAACACTTGCTGTGCTCAGCAACTCATGTGGTTCTTGCACAAAGTGCCAATGCCTGGGTTCTGCCCCAGGACTGCTCATGCACCAAGTGTGTGTTTTCTTAGCACCCCAGGCCACACATCTGCAAGTGGCCTCTGCAACAAAGGCTGAGAACCCTGCAAAGTGCTCGTGGTAGGAGAGACTTACCTGGGCTTGGCTACAGAGCAAAGCTCTGTGACCAAATCCTGGGCCCTGGAGGGCAGCATGGGTCTTGTTCACTTTTAGCGGCCAGGACCTCCCCAGCACAGTGCCTGACACATAGTAGGCGCCCGGGAAATATGCGGCAGATTAAATAATAAGTTAGACTGGCACAGATGGCCCCGTGTGAAGTGCCAGAGGCAAGGGGGAAATAAAAGGAAGACGCTGGTAACACCTGCCACGATAAATAAACGAAGGGAACTCACCTGCACCACGAGAGGAGAGGAAGCAATGACACAGGGGTTCAGAAAGTTGGGGGGCGGGGGTGGAATTGAAACTCTGGACTCAAAAAATAAAAATCAAACAAAAGCAGCATAGCTACATGTGGCCAAACACGGGATGTGATAGTCGAATACAGTCAGATTCAAGGAGACTTGACTCAAAAAGAAATTACTTTCACTGAAGTCCACAAAGCAAGGAATGGGAATAACTCGAAAAGCAAAAGCAGAAACAACTAATGGCAGGTGTTAAGGGCTGAATCACATGCCCCAAAATTCATGTGTTGAAGCGCCAGCCCTCAGTATTTCAGAATGTGGTGGTATTCGGAGGCAGAGTCTTTAAAGCAGTTGTTAAGTTAAAATGAGGTCATTAGAGTGGGTCTTAATCCTACATGATTGGTGTCCTTTTAAAAAGAGATTAGGCCACAGACACACACAGACGGACAACCATGTGATGACAGAGAGAAAGTGGCATCTAAGCCAGGGAGAGAAGCTTCACGAGAAACCATCCCTGCCAACGCTTTGATCTTGGGCTTCTGGCCTCCAGAGCTGCGAGACAGCAAGTGTCTGCTGTTTAGGCCTCCTGGCCTGTGATGCTGTGCTATCAATGCAACCTGAGCAAGCCAATACAGCAGGTGAGACTGCGAGGAAGTTGCTCTGCCCACTGAAATGGAAGCTTTATGTCAAGGAGTAGGAGACCCATCCATGACAGGTGAGGGGCGTTATGGCTCCTAAGAGACAGGCAGAGGGCAGGAGAGGAATTCCACATCTGCAGGGGCCAAGCTAAAGTCAGACTCTCTCTGGACTCATCCTGACCCGTGGCCACCATCATGCAGGGGCCAGCCCGTCGCACTTGATAGTTGACCAACAGCACTTACCAGGCAACCTCTGAGGGCCAACTCTTTGCCAGACCTGGGGGAATGGGAGATCAAGGACCCTGGTCAGCCCTCCACTTGTGAACAGTGAGACAAATTACCAGGCAAAGCCTCGGTGGGATGGAGGAGGACAACAGGCAGAGATGGAAGGATCTCCTGACCAGCTAGGGGCTGGGAGGGCCATAGATTCTGTCTGATTATATTTTGAAGTATAAGTGAGGATTAAGGAAGAAGGAAACGTTGGAGAATCCAGGTACAGGGAGTAGAAGGGCAATTCCAGAGACAAGAGACAGCCAGGCACCTCTAGACCAAAGGATCTGGTGTGTCCCAGCTGTGAGGGTCGAGGAGATCCAGCCATGGATGTTCCTCCAATGCACCAGGCACTGCAGAGGACACTAGGATACGCTGTGCCACTGCAGAACCACCCAGGACTCTGCCTTCATGGGGCCTACATCTTAGCAAGGGGATCTGGTGTCCCAGGAATGGGCAGACCCATGAGTTGGAGCTTACCCCATTGGCATCGCTGATGATTCTGTTACCTCCCTCTTATGTCACTTGCAAATGCGTTTTCCTCCACCATGACATGCTTCTCCCCACTGCCTGGTGAACTCCTATCCATCCTCTAAGTCCCCGTCCAGCTTAGCCATCTCCCAAATCCTACACAGAATGAGTTCTTCTATTCTATGTACCCACAGCAAGTTAAGGATGAGTTGATGAAAGCATTTGCCACAGCAGGCTAAGCTTGCTTCTGTGTACAGCCCGCCTTCCCTACAATATCTGTGCCTTCAGCAATCCCTGGTTCAGCAGACGTGTGTGGAGCGACTGTGGAAGCTAGTAGATGAACAGAGTGCAGTAGGTACATCATTCGCTTAGGTATAAAGGGGGTACTTGGAGATGCAAAGTGCACTGCAGTCTCTATAGAAACCCAGGCTGAATAAAATGGGCTTCACGGGCAAGGCCAGCACCTGGGGCTTCTCACTCCTGGTCAGCTGTGGTTGTGGTTCTGCAGCAAAGAGCAGTGTGCTCACCAGCCCTGGGGCTCTGAGCTCACAACACCTTCCTCTCCACCTCTAGAGCTGCAGGCAGAAGGAAGCAATTGAAGAGCTGGGACTCCAACTGGGAAAGAGGGCGAGGCCAGCAGCGTCGAGGATTTATGCGCCTGGAGGGAGGGTTGAGATGCTCAAGGTAGGAGAGAGCACCCTTTCTGCTGACACTATGGGAACAGCAGAAATCAGTTTTTCAGAAGCCAAAAACATTGGCAGTGGTGTTTGAAAGATGAGCAAATTCCAGTTCAAAAAGTAAGAAATAAAAAATAGTACAAAATAGGAAGAATGATCAAGAGTAGGAAACCTCTCCATCTTGGATGTCGGCATTGTGGGATTTATGGGGAAAGAAGACGAAGAGAGCCAGCGAAATGTAAAGGCCTTAGAGTGATGAGGCAAGTGTGGAATATTTCATGCAAAATTAATATATAACAGTTGCTGATGGAAAAGGAATCCCAGCAGCATGTACATTGTGTGGATAACCTTATAGGAAACCTCAAAACAATGTAAGATAATGGATAAGCAAACACCACGTAAAGCTGCCCCTGAAAGGTAAGAATTGTACGCCTCAATTATGCCTTGATCTTTATGTGTAGCTGCTTTCTAATGTGTGCTTTTTCCTGTATTGTAAACTCTGGAAGACAAGAAAGGATTTCTTCATGCCGACTTTTCAGCACCTGGCATTGTACCAGGCATTCATTAACAATAGGAATTGAATTGAGGTACAAACACAATGACTTCCACATTAAAATACCATTTAATAGAGTTGACCTGGAAGGAACATATGATTATCTTTACAAATCAGCTGCATTTAGGTAGATGAAAGGAACTAAAATGAGCCAATGGTGGTCCAGTAAGTAAATAGCATAGAAGATTATTTGGTGAGGATGACAAGGCAGCTTCCCAGAGAAGAAAAGAAACTTGGCAAAGATGTTAGTGGAAGAATGTCCTGATCTTGATTCTGCCACTTACCTGTGACCTCAGGTGCACCTCGTAAGCTTCGTGGGTAAATCGATATGCTTTACATAAACACAGATGTAGTTCTTACTGACTGTAAAAGTAACACATGCTTATTGTTAAAAAAGAAATACAGAAAATTATAAAGAATAAAATACAAATGTTGCCTGCAGCTTCATTTACCACACATAATTACCTTTAACATTTGTGTGCATTTCCTTCCAGTTTTTTTGCATGTATTGATTTTTTAAATTTCCTTCATGAAATTAGATAAATACATCTAGTTTTTATTCTGCTTTTGAAAGTTAACATTATCTTTTGAGCATTGTCTGACATTATTAAACATTATTTTTAAATGCTTTTGTAATGCTGTATAGTATTCCATCTAATAGATATATTCATTAACCCAGTAAGCAAATATTTCATAAATGTTCACTGTGGGCCAGGTGCTCGGCTAAGCCCTAGAGCTAACAGTGGGGAACAAGGAAGCAGAGGGTTATGGAGAGAGGAAAATGTGGGATTGTAAACACACATAGGTGCGTATTACCATTGGTTTAGACCTTCCTCTCTTATTAGTCATTTATCTGGAATTTTTGACATTGTAACCGATACATCAAGGCCTTGGAGCGGAGGTCACAGCCTGAACCTACGCTGAGCCTGCTGAGTGCTGGAGATAAGGTGCTGAGTGCGGACACAAGGGAGGTATTTTCCCTGTTGCATTTCTGCAAAAGGGTAGATGGTTTGGAAAGGATCTCTCCTAACCACCTGGCCCGTGGACTTCGAGCCCCATGGGGAAAAAGGCTGTTGTCAAAACAGAATGCTATTTTCAGGAGGGCCTCCAGAAGACACAGGACATGAACAGCCCAGGCAGGATTCCAGGGGCACAGAGTGGCCTCCTGAGACAGAGGTCCTGGTGCCCCTCGGGGTCAGAGCTGGCAGTGTGGACAGGAGACGGTGGAGACGGTGTGCTCAGCAGGACAGCAACGTCCTCTGGGTAGCTGCTGCGTCAGGGCAGGCCAGGCTCCTCAAGTGGCTTGCAGCACAGGAGAAAGCGAAGGCATTCTGGTTTCCATGGTAACTGTAATTGTGGCTCTTACTTGGTTTGGTGCAGGTTTTCTGAGTCTTTAAGACAATTGCAGGAGGAAGGTGCTGCGCGCAGGGCTGGAGGTCGTGCGTGGGCAGGTGGGGCAAGAGTTACTCCTGTTTGGGTGGCTGGTGAGAACTAGCTGGGAGAGTCGGTCTACCTGAGGAACTAACTGCAGGACTGGATCTGCAGGTATCAACTATGTCAGGGCTCGAATACATCCTGCCAACGTGGTTTCCAGGAGCACAGCCTCAATTTACACCCCACCATCGAAGTGTGAAAGCGCCCGTGCCCCCACCCCTGTGTCCCTGTTAGCCTCCAGGATTTTTAGAAACTTGAATATATTTAAATATTTTATTTTGAGCAGCCCAGGCAGGATACCAGGGGACACACAGTGGCCTCCTGAGACAGACGCCACGGTGCCCCTCGGGGTTGGAGCCAGCAGCTCAGATGGGAGGTGGTGTCTTAGCTGGACAGCAGCATTTTCTCTGAGGGCAATGCACTGTTTCTAGTGTTTTATCTTTGCCAATCTGATGTGTTTAAATGGCATGTTGTTTTAATTTCCATTTTTGTATACTACAAAAATTGGTTTTTCTCACATATTGATCAATTTTCATTTTCTTCCTAAGCAAACTATCTTCCTATGTCTCCTTGTTTTAAAACATGGCATTGGTAGTATTTCTCGTATGGATTGCCATCTATGTGTTAAGGATATTTACCTTTCAGTTTCACATTTGTTGCAGGTCTTTTTCTCATTTGTCTTTTGCCATTTAGTTTTGTTTATGATTTTTGGCATATAAAATATTTTAACCTTCATACAGTCAAATCGATCAGTCATTCTCTTTGATTGTGTCATTTTATTGTATGATAGAAAATCCTGCTCTACCTTGGACACACTTAAATAGCTAGCATATTTTTCTAATGTTTTTAATGGCTTCTTTTTTTTACTTTTATCCCTGAATTTATCAGGAATGTTTTTGGAACATAGTTAATGGAAAGAAGAGAATGCAATCTCTATTTGTTTCCCCTGAGTAGCCATTTTTCCAATACTATTTGTTGGAAAACACCCCTTTTCACTTCTTTTATAATGCATCCTTTATCACATTTTAGATCTTCATTTAAACTTCTCAAGGTTCAGTGCTTTTTTTATCTTTTACAAAAAATTATATTTCTATTGTAATGTTAATTTTTGATTTATGGAAGTATTTCAAATAATGAGAATATCTATTATTTTTCTTCCGGCTGCACTTTTGATTTATTTTTATTAAGTTCCAAAAATAATTCTGCTAATATCTGGTATATCGCATACTAGTTCACTAGTTCACTTAATCTTCAAAAATCTTTGAAAAGTATATTTTATAATTTCCACTTTATAGTTGGAGCAATTTAAAGTCAAAAAATCCTAGAAACCTGCCAACATTGCTAATAAATTTTAGCAGATGAAACTAGTAGACCAGCATTTCTACCCACGTCTCTCTGATGGTAAATCTCAAGTCCTCCACATCTCACAGAGATCTTCCAGGATTTTGATGATTATATTTGAACCGAAATCCTCAAACTATTCCTCTGAAAGTATTTTTGGTGTTAAGAATCAATGAAGAAATGCTTCATCAA